>NC_091741.1:47569902-47687402 GCF_043380555.1 Nothobranchius furzeri | reverse complement strand
TGAGAAGCTCTGAACTGAATAAGAGCTAAATAAAGGGTTGCGAGAAAATTCCAAATTAAATCAAGAGTGTTTAATGCTGAGCTAAGGTAAATTGAATTAGACAGTGATTACTCCCACAATCCCAAAACATGCATTTTGGGCTATTAGTGAAAGTGTGTTCAGCGTCCCTGTTGGGGCAGCCTGCAGTCGTATTTACATCCACGAGGAAGGGTGATCTCATCTGGAGAGCCATAAAAGACTGTTGTGCTCTGCAGGTCCCTCTGGTCCTGGATATGTTTGTTTGTGTGTAACAGGAGGGAGGACAGGTCTCACAGAAAGTTTGGCACTTTGACATCAGTTATGCAACAGTAAATCTCAACGAGCTGAGTCTGTGCGACTACAGTGGAAGAACAGAGGGGATAGTGTCCAGCATAGATGATGGAGGTTGCTTTGTGTCCCTGAGACTCGTCTGTTTTTGATCTCATGGAACAGGAGTGTTTTGCCAAAATGTGTCCACCATTTATCAAACTCTCCAGAGAAGCCCTCTAGCCAGATGGATGTTTTACTCCAGAAAACACCCAACACTTTGTGGTATAATGACTTGATACCACCCTTTAATAATACATACATTTGAATCATTTATCATTTATTCCACAGCAAAGATTGAAGGTTGTAAATATCTATTACAGAAACTGGAAACACAATAAAATGGCATTTTGCAAAAATGGCAGATCGTTAAAAGCTTCTGAAAATTTTTTCTTATTAATATTGCCGATCACATCAAATATTCATCCCTAATACGAATCTAAACTCTGCAAATCTGCCTGTCTTTATTTCCACCGACGTGAGCAAACAGCCCTTTAACTTTCTGCCTTTTTGTATTAGTGGAGCCTTGCTGCCTCATCCTGGACTTTCTGTAGTCAGTCAACAGCAGACGTGTTTACACCCAGCAGAATGGAGATACTGTCATCTAGTCGCAAGGTGATAAAAGCATGCATGACCAACTCCAGATGAGGTCTTTCAAGGATCTGTTTAAGACTAAACCGTAGAAACGTTTGGGCTGACATAAAGTAGATTTGACAGTCATCTGCATAAATGTGATAGTTTCCTGCACATTTTTTGAGAATGATGCCTAGAGGTAGTTTGCAGATTGAGAAAAGCAGGGGTCCCAAAACTGAGCCCTGGGGGACCCCCCAAGGGATAGAAGCTGGTTTAGAAGAACAGTTGTCAATGTAAACACTAGGCTCCGTCAGTGCGCCCCAGGGTAGCTGTGGCTACATTGTAGCTCATCCCCACCAGCGTGTGAATGTGTGTGTGAATAGGTGAATGACTGATTGTGTTGTAAAGCACCTTGGGGGGTTCCAGGACTCAAAGTTGCTAAATCAAATACAAGCCATTTACCATTTACTAGAAGATCATGACCATCGAGGGCCTTCTCTTTCAAACTGATCCAGATGTCAACATAATCAATTAAAAACATGATGGTCCGTTGTGTTGAATGCTGCAGATGATCAAATATTAAGAGGAGCACATAAGTTCTGAGTCAATTATTAACAAACCCTGCTCTTAAAAATATTCTGTGATGACATGCAACATCTTACTTAAGAGCTTTTAAGCAACAGTCCTTGTAATTTGCTTCTTGATGATGTGTTACCCTGAGTCTAACACACACACACACACACACACACACACACACACACACACACACACACACACACACACACACACACACACACACACACACACACACACACACACACACACACACACACACACACACACACGCACACACGCACACGCACACACACACATCAGCCCTGTTCCATGTGTTCTGCAGAAACACATTCCACCAGACATGAGATGTGTCTTTCAGTCGTGATTTATCTTTATGAGGCTTGTTTCAGACAGACAAAGAAAACCCAGAGAGGAGCAGAGGGGACAAATGTATAGAAAGGAAGGGATGTTGGTCACCCTCGGGCTTTCTGCAGGGATGCTGCCCATTTTTCACAACATGGTGGATGGAGGCCATTCTGTATTTGTATCAGTGTACCTAAAACGGAGCGGCCTCTTGAAGAGGCTGTCACTCTAAAAGTTTACCTTTTGTGAAAGAAGACATGTAAATAATGCTGTTTAATTCTCTGCTCTCAACTTCATATAAAATAGTTTCCTTTCCAAGAAAAGTCTTTGAATTCAATTCTCATGTTACTTGTAAATTGAGTTACTTAACTGTTGATTAGCAGCTTTAACTGATGCAAAATACATTATTTATTGTTATTTTCTCTGTGTGATTGTCACGTTTAGCTCTACTAATGACATTTGTTTAACGATTTTCTTTCAGTTTTTAAGAGCAAACAATGTTCACTTGTCTGTTGGTCGGGCATGTGGTGAGCAGGACAGGGATGAACAGCTTCAAACTCACACCAAATCACATACAAGATGCTGAGAGCCTCACCTTGATGGGCGACAGCACCCAGGCAAGACAGATTAAACAAAGGTGTGATGGTGCTTGTGTGTGTGTGTGTGTGTTTACCTGCCTATGGTTGTTTCTTTTCTCTGTCCAAAAGCTGTCAGATCACCTCTTGCAGCTAGGAATCATGGGATACAAAAGCCTGTTGCATATCCTCGGGCACACAACACCGTTTGCTAGTTTTCCTATGTAGCCAGGCAAGCAGATGAAAAAGGTTGAGTAACATTTCAGCATGAGCGAGCAAAGGGCAGTTGGTCTAAAGATGCCATCTTGTTGCCAAAAAAGATGACGCCAAAAGGCTGGATCACATCCAAAAGATTTGTTTCTTTGTTTCGCTCTCAAAATGTCTTGCTCTTGTCCTTTCTCCACATGAGAAAGAGATAAGACGAGTTAAATAACATAATTCTAAACCAATGTTAAAATTATGAACTACGCAGGGCCACTCAACAATAAAGTATTACATAAAGAGTGTGATCTGACACCTACTAGGTGAAGAAGGAACATGTGGGGTCGTATCCATGGCAACAAGGCCTACTCCGGTTTAAATATCCATTGAGCGTTCTTTTCTGAGTATGATCACATGTTTCAGGATATTTAAAGCTTGCTATCCTCCGGAAGTGAAAGCGTTGCAAAACGCTTGTGAAACATACTCCGCAGCAATTAGCCGCCGTTTAGTTGGACGAGCTTCTTTCCACAGGCGGCAAAAAGTAGTTTTGGACGTCCCAGGAGCGAAGGGACATTATCAATACATTTAGAGTATTTTTCGTTTTTACGTGCTAAGCTAACAAAACACGTCAAAATCCATAGTTTAGATGGGGCCAGGCGGGAAGTCAAACATGAAAACAGTGTAAAACATTTGAAAACTTTCAACATAAAAGTCATCAGTAGATAAATGTACATCATCCTTTCCTGTAAAACCCCCATTGCCGAGTTAAACGGAACAGAAAATGAAGCCCAGACCCTTTTGAACACATGCAGCTGTCTAAAGAATAAAATCAAACGTTTCCAGCTCACTTCAGCTTTCCCCCTCTTTCCTTTCGTCCTTTCTCTCTTTGTCCTTCATGTTATTTTTCTGAAATATGCATTTGTTTGTATGTATCCCCCCCATCTTTTTCTCTTTGACCTTTACCCCCCCCCTACTCTTCAAAATAAGACAAGACTGAGATGAGGAATGAAACGACCCACCTAAATAGGCCAAGAGAGTGTCCTTGACTGTCTACGGGCATAAAGAAAAGAGCCTGCTATGTGTTTGTGTCCCCTGCTATCCTGTCTTTCTAGGCCAGTCTTGATGTGTGTGCTCCATGGACCACTTCCCAACAGGCCGTACTGTATGTATATATGTGTGTGTGTGTGTGTGTGTGTGCTTTTGAAGGAAAGAGAGCGTGTGTGTATCTCAGAACAGATCAGTCCACTTCCCAAAAGACCAGACTCACTTTTTCACCAGCGTTATAATGACTATAACAGGCTTGTTGCTGGACTTCTTTGACTCTGTGTGTGTGTGTGTGTGTGTGTGTGTGTGTGTGTGTGTGTGTGTGTGTGTATGTGTGTGTGTGTGTGTGTTTGCTCTTCTCCAGAGCTGTATCCATTACTGTACCCAGAAACAGAAGAGGATTTAACTGTTTAAGGCTCTATGTTCTGATACAACCTGGTCCCTCACAAAAATGTGAACTGTGTGCTGACACCATGCAAAGCTTCTCCTTCACTGATTTGGTTACTATGGTGATGAGTCCTGCCTTGGATGGTGGTGGCAGCAGCACAGAATATTTAAAAAATGGTGAACCAAAAGAAGAGAGGAAAAGTAAGTCCTGCTGTTTTTCCGAAAATCATAGTTTACACAGTCAGACCTAATTCTCACGGTATCAGTACGAGTATATTTCATAGCTAAACCCAATCAAACACCTGTTAACATTTAAATATGTAGCAACATGCTAATGATTAAACAATGATGTAACAGTAACTTTGGGGTCTGAAAACAGTAAAGTTTGTCATCTTTTTTTCCAAGTATTCCTTTTTGCATACCCCCAAATAAATGACGCAATTAGGGTTGCCATGACAAAGACACTTAATATTTTCTACCGCCAGAAAATCATTGACAAAGTACAATATCATCGTGTATGGTAACGTTTCATATTGGATCATAACGTTCCAAGCTGTCCCATATTATTTTATACTTTATTCATGGCCCACTGATAGGAAGGTTGCTAACGGCTCTGTCCTTGTGCGGGCGGGCCCATTAAATGTTATCTCATGCCGGGCCTAGACTAGGCTGCCGGCTGACCTGACTCATACCATACTATAACCCTAACGGGCGATGCACATATTCTTTGATTGAACATGACTGAACAATAAGATGTACGTAAATTATGGAAAAATGCGTGGGTGGCTAAACATGATATTTAAGCTGCCATTGTGGTGATAGATCCCGTCTGGTGCAAGCAGAGCAAGCTGGCAGTGAGCGTCTAATGAGTTTGTATATTTTGCCACTTGGGAAACACACATAAACAGTATAGCTCATAACAACACAACAAGGGTGCACAAAGGACTGCTGCGGCCAAATAACTGATATGCATGCATTATTTTTGGTGTGCATATGTACCACCACTTATGTGCACCCCTCACCATAGGTCACTGTACTCTACTGTCTCATCTCATCTCATCTCATCAGACCTACCTTTACAACACTGAGTCTTATTGCTTTGCATTGTGTCGTATCGTACTGTAGTTGATCTTATTGTATCCCTTTGACTTTTATTGTACCATATGTACCATATCTTACACCATATAGTATCAAATTATATTGTTCTATATTCCATGATATAATCTTTGTAATGTGTAATTTTAGCATTTGGCTCTATAGTGGATAAGTGTGAAAGCTGGTTTGTCAGTAATTCCATCAGTATACCTGGTTTCAGTCTATTTTTGTACAAAAGAAAGTCCTTGAAGGTTTGCTTTAATTGACAGCATGACTTGGCTGTATGTGTGTTTTTTATAGTTGCTGACTGGCTTAGTCACTGAAGAGGTGTTTATTTATATGACATTTAATAACACATATAGGCTCAAAGTTCTGAGCCAAGACTATAATGATGCAAACAGCTCATTGCATACAGCGATTTGTTCATTGTGATGTGTTGTTCTAATTTGAACTTTTGTGCTTATGATGAAACACTCAAGTTTGGGGCTTGAGGTTAATGTAACGCTTGCAATTAAAACTACAACCATGATTTTAAAGGGACATCATGTCATTAGGTTTACACCAGATGTTCTCTAGGCATTCATAATGAACGACTGCACAACTTCCACCAACATCTCTGAAACCATGTATTATCCAATGTCATACATTGTTAGAGCATTTGATGCATTTGATGTGTCTCCCATGGATGGTTGCTTTCATTTTGTTGATTGGATTGGTGCTTCAGTACAAAACAATACATTTTTCATATATATTCCTGCATCAAATCAACCAACTAACCAGCCAGCCAGTCAGTCAACCGCCCAACCATTCAGTCAGTCAGTCAGTCAGTCAGTCATCCACCAACGATCGCTCGCTCGCTCGCTCACTCACTCACTCATTCCGGGTTGTCGGTGACACACCCAAAATGTAAAACATAATCCAGTAAGCCTTTCTCCTTGACCAAACTTGGTTCTGCATGTGTGTCTGTAGTTTATATCAAATTGTGAAACGGGGAAACTAAAGCAAGGACACGCTTCAATTCAGTCAACAAGGAGGAGATAGTGGGTATGGCACTTCAGATACAACAATTAACCAATAAATGACTTTGACTTTGACTTGACTTTTGACTTGAACCATTTGTCTTCCTGCTGCATTCTTCTTTATTCCTTCAGTCGGTCTCTTGTTTTGGTCTAACATTATGTGCTCGTTTGTCTTCTTGCTGCATCTTTGATTTGTATTTCAGATCAATGTGCCTCAGAGAAGGAAAAAAGAGAAAGATGGAGCGCGGGGAGATGATAAGGTTTTTTGGGACTGGCTTGGCACCTGTGGTGATGTCACTGGAACAGGAGGCGTGACATTGCCTGCCTGTTGGTTGTCATGTTAACCAAAAGAGATTCAGCAAGCACATAAAATGATGGATAGAAGGATAAGTGGAGAAAGGAGAGTATTTATTTTGAATGTTAAAAAACAGACTGATGTACATGACAAAGCTTTTCCTTCACCTGTTCATCATCACCCGCAAACACTGTTTTCAGCATTGTAACGTGTCAATCTGATCCTGAACATACATGGCCACTGTGTGATCAAGTTGATGATTAACAATGTTATATCAACGTGGCAGACGGGTAACCATGGCAACACCACATTAAACAAACACTTTGTTCCAACACAGGACAAAGAGAGAGAGAAAGAGACAAGGGGAGAAGGTACAAACAGGGACACAGATGAGGTGAGAGAGGATGCTGAGAAGAACAGAGGAGGGTTTTTTTCTCCTGGCTGAATCATGAGGACTCTTGGAACTAGGGCTGTCGTGGTAAACGCAAGAAGAAAATATCGAGATATTAAGAAACCCACCGCGCTGCATGACGTGCCAGCACCATTACCGCACTTGATTAAATCTCGCGACAGCGCATGCTGAGAAGGATGGCTGCACTGGTATCAAAACGAAATGTTACTTCGCCCCTTTGGGAACATTTCGGCTTTCAGCCCAAATGAAAAGGGGGAGCCAGAGAATTTAAATGAGGCAGTCTGTAAAATCTGCGGCAAAACGGTTCAAGTAAAACGAGGAAACACAACTAATTTAAGGGCTCACCTTGCGACCTACCATCCAGCTATCAAGGCGCGGCTGCCGCCGCCTCCTGCCACACAGAGCTGCGGGGCAGCTCATGCCGGTGCCAGCCGACAGCTTGGACTCGACGAAGCCTTTTCTCGAGTCGGCAAGTACAGCAGAGACGGAGGAACCCATTGACCCTAATGAAAACCCTCTGACATGGTGGTGCAACAACCATGAGAGATTTCCATTGCTCTCCAAAGTCGCACGCAAGTACATGTGTATTTGCGCAACGAGCGCACCATCCGAGAGGGTTTTTAGTGTCGCTGGAAATGTTGTCACCCCTCTCAGATCCTCTCTCAAACCGCATAAGGTTAACATGCTGGTTTTCCTTGCGCGTAACAAGGACATGACTGAGTTATAAATCACAGTGATTCTTGTGTGTGAAAGTGAAATGACAGTGCCTGGGACATCTCATTTTGTATACTTTACTTTAAACCACAAAACAAAACGGGCACTTTTTTATTTCTGTTAGATGTTGCAGCCAAATTAGCATTCCAAAGTTAAACCTCCTGAATGTTGTTTTTAAGTTCAGTCAGAAAATGCCGTTATTGCCCTTTGATCTGCATTCAATAAAGTTTTAAAATGGCCATGTATTTTTCTAACATTTTTTAAATGTGTAAGCACAATGTTTCAAAGGAAATATTGCCATGAGTTTAGTAATTAACAAACAAATTTGCTAAGTACATAAATATCCAATCCAATCCAGTTTATTTCTAAAGCACTTTAAAAGACCCAGCACAGGAACAAAGTGCTGTACAGAAAATACATTAAAACAATTGACTAGACAGAAAACAGCAAAGATAAATAAAACACATGATACATAAAATTAAACTAGCCCTATATTAAAAAATAAAAACTTGATAAAACTTGATAAAACCGCATTTGAATCACCTAAAACGGCTAAAATAAAATAAAAAATAGAAACCAACATCTCACAAGGTATCAAAAGCCAGGGTAAAGAGGTGTGTTTTCAGGAGTGCCTTAAAAACAGATAAGGAACTGGCCTGTCTTATCTCTAAAGGAAGTTCGTTCCACAGTTTTGGAGCTGCAACAGCAAAAGCGCGATCTCCTCTAAATTTACGCTCAGTCCTGGGTACAAATAAAAATGGGGTGCAATAATATCGCATACCGCAATATTGAGCTGCCCTGACTCACGGCAGGGGGAGTTCCTCAACCACGACAGCCCTATACTTGGAACCTCCTCAATGATACAAATCAGTCCTCAAAGGGTCAAATTTAATCAATTAGCACAATGTCAGGAAAGAATGATGTAACTGTTTTATCTTTGTTACTGGAACTGTTTTATGGTCATTTATGTGTTGATGGAATCAATATCTTTTGGTTTGTGAAAGCTCTTATAAACCACATATGATACATAACGATTTCCACATATCTTTATTACCTCCACATCCTCTTTTTTCTGTTTTTGTCTATTCATCTTTTATTAGTGGCACTCTATCGAATTGATTGAACTACTAACAAACCTGTTGTAGAACAACGTTTGGACAGAGGTGCTAGCTAGGTGTCCAATAACTTTCTTCACAGAAGATACATAAAATCGTTTCAGTCTATAAACTGGTAGATGTTTGTATTTTGAACTCTTCCCAATCATTCACAAAGGTGAATAACTTGCTAACCTGAGCTATATCCAAGTCGACTCTCTAGTTGAAACAATTGGTTGTGGCCGGATGTCTGTTTCAGATGTTGAAGGACTTCGCCTGAAAGTCTGTTGAACAAACCTGCGTGTTGAAATGTGATTGCAATGAATTGTGAAGCAGGAGGTCTTGATCAGCCATCCATATAGTACAATTTACCTCAGTGTGCTTTTACCTCTGTCTCCTAACTGCAACACATTTTCTTTTTCTACTAAGCCACAAACCTCTGTGCTCTTTTCTACCTCATCTACAGTCTACTACAACTATGAGTTAGCTTAATGCCAGGGGCTTAATTTAGCTCTGATCAGCCTTTACAAGACTGCCACGCTGAATAGAAGGTAGCATTAGTGCTACCACGGCTAATACACTCCCACAAACAGATGTTTGTGTGTCTTGCACATCATTTCCTCTCAGTAAGTTGTTGCACTAAAAGGATCCATCTGGGAACAGAGATGTGAAAATGGGTTTTTGAGGCATTTTTGGAGAATATTTCCACATTTAGTCATGTGACCTGCCAATTAGGAGGAATTCATTCTAGATTGCTGCAGCAGGTGGAAGGACTGCTCCATGTGTGTTTTTCAATCAGAACTTTGGATAGAAAATAGATTGTTAATGGTAACGGAGAGTACTTTCTGGATTTAATCTTTCACAGTTATTCTAAGTTGTTCTTGTTGATTGATTTTCAATTGTCTGATATTTTGATAACAGAACAAGCAATTAGTCAATGATGAATGGCAAACGACCTGCACTTGTATGACATTTTCTGACTCAGAAGACTCCAAATTGCTGTACACTACACACCAGTCATTCACACATTCACACACATGGTGCTGATGAGCTATTGTAGCCATAGCCGCCCTGGGGCGCACTTACAGAGGCAAGGCACCACCAGTCCCTGACCACCACCAGCAGGCAAGAAGGGGCGAAGTGTCTTGCCCAAGGACACACCAGCTGATACTGGCAGACCCTAGATTGGAGCTGGCAACCCTCCAGTTACAAGGTGAACCCCTCACCCCTCAGCCACCATCGCCCCTAAATATAAACCAGTAATTCTCTTGTCGTTTCTGTAAGCTGCATTTAAAAGACCAACTGATCTTTTGCCTGTTAAACTCCTCATTTTTGAGGATCTTGACCCAGATTGACGTGAAATGCTCCCTCTGGGATGGGACTGAGTCTACCTTAGGCAAAGGAGTTCAAGTATATTGGTTCAAGTGATGGTAGAATGGAGTGAGAGTTGCAAGTGATTAGAGCTTTGTCTTTGGTAAAAAGGAAGGGTGCAGTTATCTAATGGTCCTACTCTCATATGTAGTTATGATTGTGACCAAAACAGCAAGATCCTGGTTAAAAGTTTGGTGGTCAGGCTCAGGCTCAGGGATATGGGAAAAACTCCAGTACTTGGCGGAGGTGGTAATTTGTGTAGGGGACCTCCCATCAGGAGGAAAATCCTGGAAGGAGTCTTGGGACATCGGGTGGTGGAGATGGCTAGATCCTAAAACCCACCATTTAGTTTGTTATCAGTGAAGAGTTTATTAACCAACATTACTGTTGCATCATCAGTAGCATCAATTTTCATAGTTCCAGGATCTTCTACTAATGACTTTTTTTCATAATTTGACAAAAGCCTGGTGCAAATTTGTTGTCATTACTGTTGTTTCTAATCCAAACAATCACCCAAATGCTAATTATATGCAGTACTAACAACTCAGTGTGACAGCAGGTTGTCTTGTGCTAACGGTGCTGGTAGTTTTGTCTGAGCACAGCAGGGTTGATGGCGATAACAGCATGAATATTTAGCAGACTGGTTTAGAAGCTGTTTTCTTTCAATAGATTAAAAAAGTCAGTTTTAGATTTCCTGGCTCTGAAGGGTTAGGGCTTGTTTTTTATGTTTTTTTATTTATTTGGCAGACTCTTTTATCCAAAGCGACGTACAATTTTTAACTTGTAGGGCATGTTGTGATCTGTGGGGGAAACCGGAGTACCCGGAGGAAACCCACGCATGCATGGGGAGAACACGCAACTCCACGCAGAAAGGCCACGGCCGAGTTTCGAACCTGCAACCTTCTTCTAGGGTTACCCTAACCCATTTTAAAAAGGTCGTCTCCGTACGTTATACAGGTGCTGGCCAGTAAATTAGAATATCATCAAAAGGTTGAAAATATTTCAGTAATTCCATTCAAAACGTGAAACTTGTACATTATATTCAAGCAATGCACACAGACCAATGTATTTCCAATGTTCATTACATTTAAATTTGATATTCATAAGTGACAACTAATGAAAACTCCAAATTTGGTATCTCAAAAAATTAGAATATTCTGAAAAGGCTGAATATAGAAGACACCTGCTGCCACTCTAATCAGCTGATTTACTCAAAACACCTGCAAAGGCCTTTAAAAGGTCCCTCAGTCTTGTTTTGAAGGCACCACAATCATGGGGAAGACTTCTGACTTAACAGCTGTCCAAAAGACAATCATTGACACCTTGCACAAGGAGGGCAAGACACAAAAGGTGATTGCTAAAGAAGCTGGCTGTTCGCAGAGCTCTGTGTCCAAGCACATTAACAGACAGGCGAAGGGACGGAAAAAATGTGGTAGAAAAAAGTGTACAAGCTCTAGGGATAACCGCACCCTGCAGAGAATTGTGACGACAAACCCGTTCAAAAATGTGGGGGAGATCCACAAAGAGTGGACTGCAGCTGGAGTCAGCGCTTCAAGAACCACCACGAGGAGACTCATGAAAGACATGGGATTCAGGTGTCGCATTCCGTGTGTCAAGCCACTCTTGAACATGAAACAGCGCAAGAAGCGTCTCGCCTGGGCCAAGGACAAAAAGGACTGGACTGATGCTGAGTGGTCCAAAGTTATGTTTTCTGATGAAAGCAAGTTCTGCATTTCCTTTGGAAATCAAGGACCCAGAGTCTGGAGGAAGAGCGGAGAAGCACAGAATCCATGTTGCATGAGGTCCAGTGTAAAATTTCCACCGTCAGTGATGGTGTGGGGTGCCATGTCATCTGCCGGTGTTGGCCCACTCCGTTTCCTGAGGTCCAGGGTCAATGCAGCCGTCTACCAGGAAGTTTTAGAGCACTTCATGCTTCCTGCTGCTGACCAACTTTATGGGGATGCAGACTTCACCTTTCAACAGGACTTGGCACCTGCACACAGTGCCAAAACCACCAGCACCTGGTTCAAGGACCATGGTATCCCTGTCCTTGATTGGCCAGCAAACTCGCCTGACCTTAACCCCATAGAAAATCTATGGGGTATTGTGAAGCGGAGGATGCAATACGCTAGACCCAACAATGCAGAGGAGCTGAAGACGACTATCAGAGCAACCTGGGCTCTCATAACACCTGAGCAGTGCCACAGACTGATCGAGTCCATGCCACGCCGCATTACTGCAGTTATTGAGGCAAAAGGAGCCCCGACTAAGTATTGAGTGCTATACATGCACATTCTTTTCATGTTCATTCTTTTCAGTTGGCCAACATTAGAGAAACAAACATTTTTTCATTGGCCTTTAGAATATTCTAATTTTCTGAGATACCAGATTTGATGTTTTCATTGGTTGTCACCTATAAATATCAAAATTAAACGTAATAAACATCGGAAATACATTGGTCTGTGTGCATTGCATGAATATAATGTACAAGTTTCACGTTTTGAATGGAATTACTGAAATATTTTCAACCTTTTGATGATATTCTAATTTACTGGCCAGCACCTGTATAAAACAAGCTGCAATAGGAGTGGCGTTTTCATGACACCATTAAAGGAAATTCTGTTGAAAAATTGGCTTCAAGCTTGTTTACTGATTTTAATATTTGTCTTTTCATTTGGTCAATGAAACAGAACAGGTTATTACAGATAGGACTAATTTTTACCATAATCAAGTTGTAATTACTGAACATTTTAAAGGATTTCTCTGTTTTGAGTATAAATTGACAGATTAAATGATTTCTAACTGTTTTTGAAGGTGTGGAACACTGAAAACTATTTTTTCATGATTATTTCTGTTTATAATCGGTTACTCTGAGTTTTTCATGCAGACTGAACATGAAAAAGTCTCCTACACCCATCTCCTCCATTAGCTACTGACAGAAAATAGACAATTAAACTTTAGGATTTGAAAAGTCTTACAGATCTACTTCATGCTGTCACTTAACATTCATGGACTCACCCATCCTGACTCACGACGGGGAAAGCTGTTAGTTTAGCGGCCAGGAAACAGCAGATAGATAGATAGATAATCTTTATTGACAGACTCTTAGGTCCAGATAAAATACATATAAAACAACAGATCAATGAAACAAAATAGATAAATAGAATAAAAAGATAACAGCATAAAATTGAATAAAAATCTAAATGTAATTAAAAGCTTTACTATAAACTGTTCCACACAAGGTTAACCACACAAACACTTCAACCAGTATTTCCTTATACTGGAGAAATAGCGACAACTGCTCACAGTAGGATCAGTGATTGCTAAAATTATACTGTTGGCAGAGCTATCCAGTCGGCCTATAAAAGTGAATATGAGTTTTCTTAAAAGAGCTTTAAAAGTACAAACGCCTGCTGTTACAAACATCTGACTGGCACTGCCCCCTCTGGGTATTTTAAGTATGATCCTTAAGGCATCGTTGTATGCAACTTGCAGCTTGTTCATGCTGCTTTGATTGTAGGATGACCACAGTTGGGCTGTATAGAGCGGAGTACAATATGCTTTAAATAAAGCCACCTTAACTGGAGGTGAACAAAAACCAAACTTACGAGCTATAGTATTAGCTTGTGCATACAGCTTACAGCACTGTCTGTGGATGTCAGCATCATCACGCATTTGATCAGTTATAAAGTGGCCAAGGTATTTCACCTTCTCACACACATTAAGATCACTATTAGACAGTTTGAACACAGGAAAGTTTAGCTTTTTATCCTGCTTGGTTCTACATATCAAGATAGCACTTTTAACAGCATTATACTGAATATCGTACTGCACACCATATTCAGAGCAGATATTTAGGAGCTGCTGTAAACCAGCACTACTTGGACTAAAGACCACCAGATCATCAGCATACATCAGATGGTTGATCAAAGTTGTACCCATCAAACATCCTGTGTTACAGGCTCTGAGCTGCACAGACAGATCGTCAACATACAGATTAAATAAGATAGGAGACAGAATTCCACCCTGCCTAACACCATTACTAACGCCAAATGGTGCAGAGATGCTGGCACCCCATTTAACCTGTATCTTCTGATGAGCATACCAGTAAGACAGGATTCTCACAATAAACCCAGGGACCCCCCGTAGCTTTAACTTAATAAAAAGTTTTCTGTGGTTTACACGATCAAAAGCCTTAGAAGCATCAATAAAACACATAAGGACAGAAGAATTTCTATTTCTGTACCAATTGACCATTTCTTTAAGTGCGTATATACACATGTCAGTACCATGTTTTGGCTTAAAGCCAAACTGATTATCCAAGGAACTGAGGTACACAGTGACTCTATCAAATATGATTCTTTCAAGAACTTTAGATAAAACACTGGCTAGTGCAATCGGCCTATAATTATCCATACTGGTCACCTTCCCAGATTTGTTCTTAATGACTGGAACAAGCAGAATTGCCATCATTGAGTCTGGTAGTATGCCATGAATCATGAACCCTGTAAAACATAGAGCTAAAAGGGGAGCTAGTCTTTGGCTAGCATATTTCAAATGCTCTGCACTAATGTGATCCAGACCAGAAGCCTTATTATCAGCTAGTTTGTGAATAGCATCATGCACCTCATGGGTCGTTACACATATAGATTCATCATTAATTACAGAGCCATCCTCATGCTGGTCACCTTTCAAACAATTAAACAATGCATAATAATGATGTCTCCATAATGCTGCAATATTATCTTCCCCAGAAACACCTTCAACAGCACCTGGTAGAGATGATTTGCAATTATTAACTGTTTTCACATCTTTCCAAAAACCTTTGACATCATGACTCATAAATTTCCTGGCCATTGAATCTGCCCTCATGATCTGCTCATTTTTTGATATAAAACGAACAGCATACTTATATCTGGCATTAGCACGTTTTTTCTGTTCAAATTCCACACCCTGCCTAGGTCTCCCAACCATATCCCAACATTTAAAAGCTACCCGCGCTTCATCCTGATACATGGCAACATGTTCTTTCCAGCCAGGCCTGATATGAGGTTTCTGCTTATTCTTACCTTTGACATGAAAAGGTCTACCACTTTCATACAAAGCGTCCACTATATCCTCATACATAGAGCATAGATCACTTTTGTGTTTAAGAATCTTACAGTTGACATCTTCACACAGGATAGCCTCTTTAGCCACAGAGATATTGTTCAGGTATTGATCTGTATTATAACTATAACCCGATATGTCTTTATCACTTAATGCTGCCCATTCTAATTTTATATTATCATAATTATTGACATAATTAACTCCCATTGTACTAGGCAGTTGTTCCACATTTATAGAGAAAGCAAGAGGTATATGGTCTGACACAGTTACCCCATATTTTATAGACATGCTATCCAAAGCTGCATGACCATCAGCTGTACTAATACAATGATCCAGCCATGATGTAGTATGCCAACTCTCACTAATATATGTGTAACTGTCTTTTGGCAACAGCACTTTGCTAGATAGAACAAGATCATTGTCTTCACACAACTGTATTAAGTGTTTAGCAAATTGAGATTTTTTATCTGAAAGATCAGCATTAAAGTCTCGGCTAGTAGAAGCTAACTGGTAGCATTAGCAACTCAGTCACATGGCAAAGCTCCTCCAAGCTTGTGTTGTTTCTTGAGATAAAACATCAGTGTTTAAGAGTCAGTGCCAAAGTCATGTTGCTGTTACCCAATTAGAGGTGAGATGCCCAAATATCAGGAGGTAAGGCTCCATATCCTCCCATCTGAAGCACTCCTCTGATCTGGCAATCTTCTAGATCCTGAAACAGGTGCCCCAGGGCTTTGACTTACAAGGCATTCATTCCTACTAGAGGCCACTGCAGATGCAATGATTAAACGAGTGAACCACACCTTTAAGTGCACCCAAAAGAACTTATCTTTTTGCAATTTGTAGTATTTTCTTGAAATCCTAGTCGGTTGACTAATTTTTACCAGGGAGTTTAAATGTACAAACAAGCATTACTGTAGCTCGGTGCCACAGCTAAAGCATTCTCCTGTTGACTGGCCGATCTGACAGGCCTGACGGATACTGAATGTCCAGAGAACACACACAATCATGTGGCCATGTGAGCTTGCACACACTCAGATACATGGCATAAAACTCTCTCTCTCTCTCTCTCTCTCTCTCTCTCTCTCTCTCTCTCTCTCTCTCTCTCTCTCTCTCTCTCTCTCTCTCTCTCTCTCTCTCTCTCTCTCTCTCTCTCTCTCTCTCTCTCTCTCTCTCTCTCTCTCTCTCTCTCTCTCTCTCTCTCTCTCTCTCTCTCTCTCTCTCTCTCTCTCTCTCTCTCTCTCTCTCTCTCTCTCTCTCTCTCTCTCTCTCTCTCACACACACACACACGCGCGCGCACACACACACACACACACACGCACACACACACACACACACACACACACACACACACACACACACACACACACACACAGAGCAAACAACTTCTACAGCATGGGGCCAATCAAAGCTTTTGATCCGAGGACACATCCCAGACATGCTAAAGGGAATGTGACAGTGGTGTAGCGCTTATTCCTCAGACTAGAAACAAGATCAGGAGGAAAACAGAACATGTTCTTCATTTTCAGGAACAGTGGCAGTGCTTACTGCATACACAGTACTGTCATCATGTGTGTACATCATGGGACCTTCCTTTCTTCTTTTCATGTGTGACACTTTGTTTCTTTCTCCTGTTTTGGTTACTTTAGTTTGTCCTTTGCACACATCGTGCCACTCCTGCTCTCTGTCTTTTCATGTTTAGAAGTTTGTGCATGTATGCAAAGTGACTTCACCTCCAAGTCAGACATCTGGTGGCTATCAGAGTTAATCACCCAAGCTCCCTACGACTGTCCGAGTCACACACACAAACACAAACCGCATTTATTGGAACACGAGGGCACGTCAGAGAGAAATGAGCATCGGCGGCAGAGAGGTGGACAAGGTGGTGAGGCGAAGACATGCAGAGCCACGGAAGGCTTTGAGAGGAGAGAATGAGAGGCTCAAATTAAAGGAGGTGATGACGGTGGAAAGGTGGCAGGGTGTGTGAAACGCAATCGGGCCTTCAAGAACATAAAGGGTCGATAAAAGCACCGCTGTGCTGACATTAAAGTGAGCTGTGAAATGCCCTAACAGCCAAGGTAGAGTGTTTAGTTTGTCCTGGAAGCAGGTGACCGAGGAAAAGAAAAGTAAAATCTTCTAGGATGCATTATTACACTGATCTTCTGTATATGTTGTTGTACAAAATCAGACTGAAATGATTCAAAGGAAATAAGAGTGTAGCTGGATTTAGCAGTCTTGAAGCTTTACTATAACATCAGAGGCTCTGTGGCTTAGACAAAGACTTTTCATGGTCAGGGTTAGCAGTAATTTGCAGGGCTGGATCCAGGCAAGGCTGTCCTGTCGGGGACGACAGGTGAAGGCCTGGAAATGATAAATCCACTTATGGATGTGAGACAGGGAGAGCCAGACAGGCTTTTGCTCTCTGCTCCTTTCCACTGACACTCCGCTGGCTTTTGGAGTTTCTGGGCCCAGCTATGCTCCTGAGGTGTCATCCACAGCTTTCAAGCAGCTTGCCTCGTTTTTTTTTTTTTTTTACTCGTGCTTTCATAGATCGCTCTGTGCAGGACCTTTTATTGATTATTGACACTTTCTGAGCCTCGGTGTTCCAGTGTCCACTTCTTTGTTTCCTTACATTTGAGGTTCACAACGGATTTATTTCTGAGTGAATTGGAGCTGCGAGATAAGTGTCACCCCTTTCTTAGCCCAAGAGCCTTCATAAAAGTGTATGTGGCTACATTCAGCCAACACTGAAAACCGGTAATGTTGTAAAGTTGTTTGTTACATAATGTCCAGAGTAGAATTTCATTCTGAGGTTCACATTACAGCCAAAATGACACGAGATCACACTGATTCTTCCATTTAGCGTCTAATGACCTTGGAGTGAAAGCTTTTTTCTGGTTAATTACCACAGATTTCATCTCTTCCACTTAAAAGTGTTTCTGTTTGTGTGTGTGACTGATAGCAGTGTCTGTTAGAATAACCAGCATCAGTCCATTTTATTTTAGATACATATAAGAAGTTTACTTTGAATTGAAGTGTTTTGATTTTCCAGCGGTGAAACGTGTCTTTGCTTTGGCACTTTAAAATCATCCTGCATCAAATTTCCTAAATAAAATGTCGATTCAACAATTAAACTTTGAATTGCTTTTC
Organism: Nothobranchius furzeri; assembly: GCF_043380555.1. Taxonomy (NCBI): domain Eukaryota; kingdom Metazoa; phylum Chordata; class Actinopteri; order Cyprinodontiformes; family Nothobranchiidae; genus Nothobranchius; species Nothobranchius furzeri. The sequence continues at coordinate 47,669,103 of NC_091741.1, read as the reverse complement.
AGAAGCTTTGCTATAGGAGGATCTTTGTTGACATTTTTTTCATCTTTGTGTGCATGCGCGAGTGGCTGGGTGGAAAAAACAAGCTGCTATCAATACGTGATATACACTTTAAGAGAGTTTACGGGCATAATCACCGATATGTAAACACTGGTTTAGAGAGAAGCCCTTCACTCGTGAAATATTAAAGACTTTCAAATGTCTGGAGGCTTACGATAATTTTGTTTTAAGGAAAGTTGAGCCGATCTCGTCTGAAATCAGCAAACCGTCGTTGTGCTAAATGGGAAATGGTAAATGACCTGTATTTGATATAGCGCCTTCTAGAGTCCTGGAAGCTCCAAGGCCCATTTACGCACACACATGCACACACTGATGGTGATGAGCTATGATGCAGCTACAACTGCCCTGGGGCGCACTGAAAGAGGCGAGGCTGCCGAGCACTGGTGTCACCGGTCCCGCCGACCACCACCAGCAGGCAAGGCGGGTTAAGTGTCTTGCCCAAGGACACAAGACAGCAACAAACTGAGTGAGGCTCGAACCTGCAACCTTCCGATTATGGGGCGAGCACTTAACTCCTGCGCCACCATCGCACCAATAGCAGCAGTTAGCTCCGACAAGCAGAGTCACAGCATTCTTTACATCACATGTGGGTGATGGCCAAAGAAAATGGATAAATCCTCACAGTGACTGCAAAGCTGGGTACATCTTCATTAATCTGTGCCATGCATCCGTCCGTCCGTCCATCCGTCCATCCATCCATCCATCCGTCCATCCATCCATCCATCCATCCATCCATCCATCCATCCATCCTCTTCTAATTATTAGGGACAGCAGTAGCTCAGGAGGTAGAGTGAGTTGTCCAGTAATTGGAAGGCTGTAGGTTCGATCGCAGCTCCTGTCAGAAAATGCTACTATTGTGCAACACACTTAATCCACCTTGCCTGCTGATGCTGGTTGGAGGGACAGGTGGCGCCCGTGTCTATCATGCCTGGTCTTTGTCAGTGCGCCCCAGTGCAACTGTGGCCACATTGTAGCTCATACTCACCTGTGTGTGAATGGGTGGGTGACTGGCTGTGTTGTAAAGCACCTTTGGGAGGGGTTAGAACCCTAAGAATGCACTATAAAAATACAGGCCATTTACCATCCAGGCTCACAGGGGGCATTCTTCTTCTTCTTCACTACATTAAGAGGAGGAGAAAGTAGCGTCAGACAGCAGCATTTGGAGTCTTATTTCCTGATATTTTAATATCTTCCCTCTGACTGGATAACAGGAATGCAACACTGCCACACCGACTCCATTTGTTTTGCAACAATGATGTTTTATCTTCACAAATAACAAGCCTGGAGGAGTTATGCTGTGTGGTGGAGTTTCTAATGCTAACAGTTAGCTTCTGCTAGTCGAGGTGTTCTCTGCTGTTTCCTGGATGCTAAACTAAGAAGCCTTAAGTGAGGAGAGTCGAGATGGGTGAGTCCATGAACGTTAGGTGACAGCATGAAGTAGATCTGTCAAGCTTTTAAAATCCTAGAGTTTTATTGTCTATTTTTCATCAGAAGCTAATGAAAAAGGTTGGTTGTATGAAACTATTTTCATGTTCAGCCTGCATGAAAAATTCAGAGTGACCAATTACAATCAGGACTATTCATTAAAAATGTTTTTTCAGTGTTTCACACCTTTAAGATTCAAACTATATAAATATTTTAAGTCCTTTCCAGTGTAGATTAAAATCTAAATATTCAAATTCAACCCGAAAAATTCGATTCCAAACTAATAAAGAAAAAGATAAATTAAATGTTCAGACTGAAATATGAAAATATGACATTAAATAAAAAATGTTTCCTGCATGCCTCAGTAAGATCAACAACATACTATAGGTCAGATCCTTAGCTTACTAAAGGAAAACTATAGACAACGTTGGACACACACATATAAAATCAAACATACATGGCAGAGCTGTTAGTTTTGTGGCTCCTAAACTGTACAGAGAACCAAACAGGCTCTCAGCAGTTAGAAAAGTCTCTGCATCGTTTGAGTTGTACTCTTTTTCACACTCATCAATTAGTTTGAGTAGTTTTTTAAACATCACCTTCTTCCGTTTGTTCATTTTATGTAAGAAACACAGTGGTCCTGTGATTCCCATCTCTGAGCGTGCTCAGCATCGTGGCTCTGATTGGGCGGATCACCATAGCAACAACCAGTTGATGGATTAAAGCTGTAATAAGGAAAATAGAGTCACTTTGATGACACACACGCTCAAACACACACAGAGTGTCACTTGATTTTAAAAAAAAGAAACCAGAAAACAATTCCCTTCCTTTTTAGTGTTATGTTTTACCCCATGCATGCAAGCACACATAACCTCAACCACTCTGTCAATCATTTACCTGCACCGTCGGAGCCAAACACGGAGGCCTCTCCCTCGGCTACCACTGGGGTATTAACAAAGGATAGATGCAGTATTTCCCCCATGTCCCTCCATCATCCGTGTTATTCAGCACCGTGTGGAGCCACTCCACATTTATTACTCCTTGATTAAGCCAGTAATTATGAGAAAACTCTGTGTGACTGTCACTTAACAACGCCACTGTGTTTGTGTGTGGATGCTAATGCTTACAGATACGTGCACGGCAGGCTTTATGCGTCCTTGTGTTCCCCCGCACAAAGGCAAGACGTTCTAAAGCAAGTGTGTGGAAGTCATTTTCTGTGGGGCTAATAAAAGGTGGTCATGCGGGCAGACCCAGTCGTGCATCGTAAATCATCCCAGCTGGCATGTTCATTCTTCAAGGTGACTTTCAGCCTCACCTGAAAAGGTGTGTGGGAAGGTGTGCAACTGCTGTTTCCAATTTCACTTTGATGTGTGCCTGCAGATGGGAAAACCTGTGGAGCCCTGATTAGTGAGGGCTGTTTGCTAAAGCAATTACCTGGAAAATTATTCTGATTTTTCTAATGTGGTTTTGGAGGGAACGTTAGACTAGCTATGCTGTTCTTTTTGAATGCTGTTTTTTAATTAATCTTATTTAGTTAACATTGTGTGTAATCTCCCAGTCACAGCTTGTTTGCATGTAACACATACATTTTGATCAGTTTCATTTATTATTTTTATGTGTATTTTTAGACAAATTCTTATCAATGTATCAAGTTTTTTTTATCTTCCCACAAAAATTGCAGGACCCATTCTTATTAATTGAACAAGACAACTTGAACATTTCTTCTGTTGGAGGAATTTAGATAAAAATGTTAGGAAAGTCTTTACATCTGTCTCCTATGCATGTTCTTCCAATATGCCTGGGGGGTTCCTGAGGCTTTGGCAGGCACCACAAGATCTGCAAAAATCAAAGTATGGTTTAGATCTGCCTTACAGTCAATTACCCTGTGTGTCATGGCTTGAATATGCAGGTGCTACTGATTTAGCATCAGGTAAAAAATGTTCTAATTGTCCACCTGACCTGGATAACTTATCAATTATTATGAAAGAAGTAAAAGCATTTAAAGGCAATAGAATAACAAATAATCTAACTTTAGCCACATAATTATGGTAATTTAAAGTAATGCAGGGCAGTCTCTTGCTCCTCTGCCCTAGTGGTTGAAAGTGGATTTACAACTCTGCTGCAGCCTGCTGTAGCTAGCGCTAACAACGAGCTAACACTAACATGAGCCAACTAATACTAAAATAAACCACAAAGTAAAAATGTTCACAATGTTGGACAAAAATGTTTTTACTTAAAAGTCCAGTGCAAACAACAAAGCCAGGTCACCATCAGTACATGATATTACAGCCTGCTTTGGCTTCCTCAAACTAGTGTAGTCCGTGCCAGTGTTTGATAGCTCTTAGCTAACCTCCAAAAACATTATTTTCTTACTTTTACTTTCAGGCTCCGCCATGATGCTACAGAAAAACAAACGTATTCTTTTTCTTTTTCTTTTGCTTTTTATTGATGATCGGTGAATGATAACCACCATCATTGCAGTTAACAGCCATAAAGCAGGCAAAGAGTGCCTCCAAGGACACCTACCCACTCCACAAAACTACCAAGTGCAGTTTTTGGTCAGAAGAGGCCTGCAGAGTGGTGACAAGTATGAAACTGGTAAAGTTTCTAACTCAGTAATCACTGGTATCACTGTTAAAGCTCAAGATTAATGTGTAATAACTACCTGTTGCTACTTTAAGTCAACTAAACACAATGCTTTTTTTAATTGGAGAAAGAACATAAAAAGTAAACAATTTTTTCACTTTTTAATGAGAAAATGCTTCAACATTTTGTCGTAATCTTTATTTATGTGCAGACAAGTTTTTAGGAAACACTTTTCTTGAAACATCGGGATTGAGAGCTGTTGGATTTGCCTCCATATGAAAGTTCTCACCCGGTCCCCGAGAGTGAGCCCTATGAAGGAAACCAATTTCAACAGCTTGAATCCAATTACCATTACAAGCCAGAACTCATGACCGGACACAGGAGCTGGACTTTAGATCACATGGCGTCTTTTCCCACCAGACTTCTCTCCGTCTTCTCAACAGCTTGACATCTAAAACTTTCAATCACCACCATTTATAGGAGCAATAAAAAAATTCTATTTGCTACTTTTGTGTGCTACACCCTTCACCTTTATACAGTCACCAAACTCCACACATAGCTTGTAAGTGTTTCAAACTGATAACATCTAATTTCGTCACATGTTTTTTAATGGGACTTTATCATGTAAAATCCAATTTTAGCACATTTGATCAGGTTATATTATTATTATTTCCACAAAAAAAGCACCCCAAAGCGGTTTTTGTCCATCTCAATGGCTTCATCCCATCAGCTCTGCTAAACTCTTGCAAAAGCCTGGATAGAAAATGGTTGCATCATCCTAACTAACACTAACAGTACCCAAAAATGGACTTTTGTGTGCGAGTCCAGAAGAACAGGATTGTCATCTAGTCCTCCTGAAGAGTTTAACCTTCTGTCACAATTCTCAAAAATATTAGGAAAAACTAAATATTACCAGACTGGACGCATTCCTGAACAAAGAGAATATTTTAAATGACAGTCAGTATGGGTTTAGACCGATGGTTTAGACCAAGTCACTCAACTTCAATGGCACCAATAGAATTAACAGAAGAACTATCTGAAGCCATTGACAAAAAACAACCATTAGATAAGTATCTTCATTGGCCTAAAAAAAGCATTCAATACAGTAGATCATGACATTCTTCTAAATAAACAGTGACCATGGCATAACAGGAACAGCCCTAAAATTGATGATGAGTTATTTACATGACAGGAAACAGTATGTTCAAATAAACAACATCAAATCCAATCTGCATAATATTACTTGTGGAGTACCACAAGGGTCAGTACTAGACCCTAAACTATTTTTTATTCATATAAATGATATTGTCTCTACATCTTATATGTTACAGTGTATCTTATTTGCTGATGACACAACTTTTTATTATTCAGGAGACGATATTGATCAAATGATAAAAGTGACACAAACAGAGTTGGAAAAAAATCTTATGGTTCGATGGGAATAAGCTTTCATTGAACACAGATAAATCATATTTTATGATATTCAGTGATATTCAGTGATAGAAAGTTGAATATAAAAACATTAATAAAATTAGAAGAAATCTGTATTAAAAGAGTAAAGGAAGTAACATTTTTGGGAGTCATCATTGATAAGGATTTATCTTGGAAACTAAATATAAATGCTATCAAAACTAAAATAGCTAAATCAATCGCAATATTACACAGAGTGAAATGGTCACTAGATGACAAATCCCTATATTTATTATACAATTCATTGATCGTACCATACTTGAACTACTGTGTTCAAATTTGGGGAATAACAAATAAAACCTATACACATTCAGTTTGCATCCTACAATAAAAGCAATAAGAATTATAACAAGAAGTAATTAAAGAGATCCGTCCAGCCAATTATTTAACAAATTAAAAACATTAAAACTTTACGGCCTAATGGATGATAGTATTTAGAAATGTATAAAGTCAACAAAAAGCATCTTCCAACAAATTTGATTATAAGATTTATGGAAAGAAAGAGTAGTTATGATTTGAAAGGCAATAAAATATACACGATACCAAAACATAGGATAAATATAAAGGAACATTGTGTATCAACTTATGGAGTCAAAGTGTGGAATAAATTACCAAAATCAAGAATACCAAAACAATATTTACCTTTAATAAACATATAAAAAATGAAATGCTTAGCTTATATGATGCTATGAGATAGACATATTTATGAAGTGGAGAATGAAAGGGAAAGCACACTGTATGTTCTACTTTGTTTCTTTTTAGCTATTATTTTTTGTGTGTTTTGTTTTGCATTGATTGTTTTCTCCTTTCATTAATGTAAGAAGAAAATAAATACATATTTTTTGTGTGCGTATTTGTTTTCTCTCTATTTTTTTTGCCAAAGTTAAAACAGTAAACAAGGTCAGACTTTTTTTAACTATAATAATTTTCTTGTCGTTTGTATTTATTCTGGTTAAGGGGAACAGATAACATAAGTTTTGCTTCTTTGTGTTCCTTTTTCGTTATCTATTTTTGCAAACCTGTTTTGTATTTATTTGTGATTAAATGAAAATAAACTTAAAAAAAATAAAAAGTAAACCCTGCAGAAGTGGTTAGATTTTATCTTCACGAGCTCTCAAAAACTGAGACAACTCATAGCCTGCTTGATAAACAACCAGCAGTACCGGAGGGGTTTTCCAGATGGATTACTTCCTCAAACCGGCACCATTTCAAGTTTAAAGCTACTCGATAGATAGGTCAGAGCAGGGAGTACAGTATGAACGCTAACCGTTAGCTGGTAGCTGAATGGGTATAGAGTTTGGTGGGTGAGCAACAGGGGCAAATTGGAACAATGGTTCATCTGAGCAGCCTTTTCCCTGTCGGAGTGGTGTGTGTGTTTTAGTTGTAACTTTTCAACAGAATTCTCAGAGGGCAATCGTTTAGTGGGACATGTTGGCATAAATCTGTGGACTCCAGGTCTGCAGCTGTGTACTATTGTGGAATTCACCCGGGGGGAGGCGGCATTTCATCGAATCCAAGTCTCTTATTTCCAGGTTGAAGGAATGGCTCACATAAATAATTTATATTTCATGAAAATGAATTGCACCAATGGTAATACTTTATTACATTTGTTATTGTTGCCCTTGGAGGAGTAAAACAGTATGATACAGGTCCTTTAATGACCAATCGACCAACAAAACCAAAGGCGAGTCACCTAAAACTAGGAATACAAAGATACTCACAGTTAGGCCAGATGCTTTTGTGGTTGAGCACCTATGCTTCTTCTTTAGAATCAACAGTTTTATTTTCTTTATCACTTTATTTTTACTTCTAGAGTTTCACCCGCCATTCTCTCTCTCTCTCTCTCTCTCTCTCTCTCTCTCTCTCTCTCTCTCTCTCTCTCTCTCTCTCTCTCTCTCTCTCTCTCTCTCTCTCTCTCTCTCTCTCTCTCTCTCTCTCTCTCTCTCTCTCTCTCTCTCTCTCTCTCTCTCTCTCTCTCTCTCTCTCTCTCTCTCTCTCTCTCTCTCTCTCTCTCTCTCTCTCTCTCTCTCTCTCTCTCTCTCTCTCTCTCTCTCTCTCTCTCTCTCTCTCTCTCTCTCTCTCTCTCTCTCTCTCTCTCTGATTGCTTGGTTAATTTCAGGAGGAAGTCAAGCTCGGTGCCAGAGAAAGTAGAGCATGTGCAAAAAAAAGCCACAAGACAAACAAAAACATCAAAAAGCTTCTAATCTTTTTTCAGCATCTCAGCAAGACATGCTGCTGAAGCTTTACCTCCAATATTTGTTTGTGTGGATGTTTTAATTTCTGTTATTATTGGCTAAATAAAGCAATAGCATCCATTTCTTTTCCTTCTATTTACCAACAGTGGCTTAAATTTGATTGCATAGAACTACTATTCTCCATTTTTGAAATCAAGTGAAAATAATACTCTTGGCTGAGTCGGTGGAATGATGAGTGGTTTGATTTTCCTGTGGAAACTGACAGCTTCACCCTGCAAATCCGTTTTTCTGTCCATCAGCTGCTGAGCAACATGTTAAAGCAAGACACAGACACCCCATGAAATCACTGTAATCTATCTCAAAGCCTCAAATGAACTCCTTCAGCTTTCAAGCCACTCCAGAACAGATTTTTCTCCATCTTTTGCTTCGTATTACCAAGCTTGTAGATGTAAAAAAAAAAAACAACAACATGTATGTGTTTAACAATTCAGCTAGCACCGAGCCTGGTGCTGATGTCTGTCGATGATCCAGTCAACTGAAGTTTCAGGGCCCGACTGGAGACGGCAGATTATACAGCAATACCGGAAAGAGGATAATGGCCGTTATTAATTTAATAACAGCTAATGGAAAGATAAGATGTGTACCGTTAGAACCTGGGTCTCGTTGGTGTGTTTATTCCCCCTGCTGGTTAACGCTAGCTCTGCTTGCGGCTGCAGCTCAGCGTGAGAAAGATTTAAGCTGCGTGCTGCGCTGACCCAGCTTATTACTGACTCTTTGATTGTGTGCGTTTGTGTGAGTGACATCCACCAGTTACAACTCAGATTGTCTCCGTATGTAGGAGGCACACGATCAGCTTAGGGGACAATACGCTACACGACACACTCTCAGACACACACACATAGGTGTTAATATCCTCTTGGGTAGCTCTGACTCACAGTCTACTCTCCGTCTCTTTAAACATGGTGACTCAGAGAGGTAGATAGCCCTCAGGTGTCATGGTGTAAGATGAATAATTCACCCCAAGGACCCCTTCCCCAACTCTCATCCTCTCTCTCTCTTCTCCTCTCTTTCCTTGCCCTTTCTCTCACCTCTTTCCTCTAACCCTTAGAGGCTCTGTTATATTTCTTCCTCTTTTCTCTTCCTCGTTCAATTAGTCTGTGTGTGAGGAAAGTGGCCACATTTGTTTCAGTGAATCAGAAAATCAGATAAAGAATAAAAGGATTGTGAGTGAAAAATAAATAAAAGACATAGCAGATGTGATCAGGAGAGCAGGCCATGGATCTGGTTAACAGTTAGTCAATAGCAACCCAATTCAAATTTGGCTCACAGAAGAGGATGCGGTTCCACACATTGTTTTTACATGTTGAGTTTGTCTCACTACTTAAAGTTCAACTTCACCGAAATACATTTTTTTAATGATTATTTCTGATTATAATGGGTTACTCTGAGTTTTTCATCCAGGCTCCTACACCAATGTCCTGCATTCACTTCTAGGATATGAAAAGCCTGCCAGATCAATGTCAAGCAGTCACTTGGACAGCAGAGAATATCCCTACTAGTAGAAGCTAACTGTTAGCATTAGCAACTCCACTACATAGCAGAACTCTTCCAGGCTTGTGTTGTTTTTGGAGATAAAACATCAGCATTACACAGCAAACACAGTCAGTGGTAGAGTCAAATCAAATCAAATCAACTTTATTTATATAGCACTTTTCATACAAAAAATGCAACTCAAAGTGCTTCACAGATTAAAATGGCCCCATAGATCCCATATTCCCATCCCAGCCCCCCTCCCCAAGTATAAAACAATTGACAATTACGGTTCCCCTCCCACACCCAACTTCCAAAGTGGACATACAATCACCCGCACACACGTCCATGTGCGCACACACACACGCACACGCACACGCACGCACACACACACACACACACACACACACACACACACACACACACACACACACACACACACACACACACACACACGTGAATAACAGAGGAAACAATAGGCTGGGTTCAGATGGGTCGGGTAATGAACGACACATCATCAGCGGAGCCATCTGCCCTGACAGCAACAGACCCACGCCAGCAGCCAAGACACCGGCCCATGACGCCCAGTGGGGGAGGGCAGAAACCCCCACCACTGCCCGGGCACTACCCGAGGAGCTCCCCGGCCGCCGCCGCCGACCACTAGCCCCAAGGCAGAGGGCTCCGCAGAGGAAACACTGGAGGATTAAAATATATAACTGTAAAATAACAAAAGCTAATATGGATAAAAAGTAACTGATAAAAAGTGATTATAAAAATAGTAAAAGAAAACATAATCATGTAAAAACACTAAGACTGACGCTGCCCAGAGGGAGCATATAGAGGTTAAAAAGCACTGGGCCTAGAATTGAACCCTGAGGCACACCGCATGTGATGCTGTGGACCCCAGAGGAACAGGTATCCAAACTCACCATAAAAGTCCTGTCTGTGAGGTAGGAAGTGAACCAACTGTGAACAGCACTAGAGAGGCCGATCTGTTTTAAACAGGTTAAATGAATAGTGTGGTCTACTGTATCAAAGGCAGCGCTTAGATCCAGCAGAACCAACACTGTTGCCCTCCGAACATCATAATTTGTTCTAAAATCATTTAAAATCTTCAGAAGGGCCGTCTCGGTGCTGTGGTTCACCCTAAAACCAGACTGAAATTTCTCTAGGACATGTTGGTGGTTGATAAAATCATTAAGTTGTATTAAAACAAGCTTCTCTAGAATTTTGCTTTTAAATGGTAAGTTGGATACCGGACGAAAATTGTTAAAGTCATAAAAATCTAAATTGCTCTTCTTCAACAGGGGTCTGACCACCGCCCGTTTAAAAGCAGCAGGAAAGGCCCGCGTCTGAAGGGAACAGTTCATCAAAGTTAAAATCTCGTCTCTAAAAGAGTCATAAAAGTGTTTAAAAAACCTTGTGGGAATAGGGTCCAGAACACATGTGGTGGGTCTCACTGAGGAGAAAACTTTATCAATAATCTCAGCTTCAACCAAGACAAAACTGTCCAGTGTTTCCTCAGGTAGACACACACCTTCAGATTGATCGGGAGCAGCATGACATTGGGAGGAAACAATGTTACGTATGTCACTTTGCTGTTAGCCAACCGGAGGCAAGATGTCCAAATATCAGGAAGTAAGACTCACAATCCTACCTTCTGAAGCTACTTTCTCCTCCAGCTGATTTCTCAGTGCTAAAACAGGAGCACTGGAGCTTTTTTCCCTGAGTACAACTTACAAGGCATTCATTCCTACTTGAAATCACTGCAAATGTATTTAAAATATGAGTAAAGTTTACCTTTAATCTTGCTTTATTAAAACAAAGACCCCAAATCTCACAAATTGCAATTTTTGCAATTTGATGACTCAGACGTATTTAGAATATAACGGAATAGATTTTTATTGTCATTAAATAGCAAATAATGACTTTATTGATGCATCTCCAGTTGCACATCAGAATAATCAGCCTTTGAAATCAAGATAATATGTACAATGAATTGATTGATATGCACTGGTAAACAATGATTTGCACTGTTACACAGTTTCTGAATACATTTATCTTCATATCATCATAACTTTAAAAATGAAAAGCAATGAAATATGTGCACACCCATTAGTTTTGGCACAGAGGAATAAATTAGTTTAAGACAATTTGTCCCAGACTTGACACAAACCTCCTGTGTCCCGAGAGAAAGGTTAGCATCTTAGCAGTGCTGCTGGCACATAGTTTTGTCTTGGTGCCAACGCTACATAATACAATACCAGTGAGGTCATGGCCACTTTTTTCATAATCTCATTTGTGACCAGAGGTTCTGAACGAAGAAACACATCTATAATCCCTGTTAGATTAGCAGATATTATCTGTAGTTTTGACATATGATTAATCATGTTACCATTTGACCTTTTTTCTTGTCATTAAATGTAAGCAAAGTTAAAATAAATTAAAAAATAAAAAGTCAAATCAGAAGAATGATGCGACACAGACTAAATAGGGCATGTGCTGTTTTGAAACTATTTGCACCTTCAGAGTACAAAAGCATCATTTAAAGGCTTTTTGATGTCTGCTTCAGTTCTCACAATGATCCGCTGCAGGATTGTTCCCATATTGTGTCCCTAATGTATCAATAAAATGTCAGAAATGAAAGAACAAGCAGGATAAAAATATCTTCTCGATAATGTAAGACGCTATTTCAGTAAGTTCACATTTCACTCTTCACTTTGAAGCCTCTTAAAAGCACTGTCTATGTCCTTTTCTCGTCCTCGTCCATCTAAATTGTTTTTTAACTCACAGAAATGGTAGTTTCAAGGATTGTAGAGAAAACGTGGTCTTGAGGAATACAGGACTGTAAAATAAGAAAATTTATACAATCTGAAAACAAGTGCAATGAAAATAGCTAATTTTCCTTAATTACGTTCACTTCCTGCCCAGTGAGGTCACATTCTCCCTGTCATGACAAAGGCAGGTGCCATCCTCCCCTCCTACACTGCTCACACACTTTTCCTCACCTCACCCTTTTTCATTTCCAAAAATACCTTTAAACCCAATTAGTGGGATTAATTTCACTTATAGTAAGTTAATTATTTTGTGATGGATTGTGGAGAGGAAGAGGCCAGGAAGAAAGGGAGGAGAGGAGGAACCTGAGAGAAGTCCTCGGGGAAGAGCTAAACTTAGCTTCTCGTTTTAGTCGTTCTGTCACTCCTGTGATTGTTCTTTATCCAAATGGTCTGTTTGTGTGTGAGAAGTTTTTCATCATTCATTTTCAGAAGCTGAAATGCCACTAATGCGTCTTTTCCCTGGTGCTTCATTTTATTTTTATTAGGAGAAATCTTTTTTTTATGATTAGGAGTCTAATTATAAGGCCTATATTTTATATGGTTGCCTGTAGATTTTGAGCATGCATTTGATTCTTTACTGAAAGTCACCTGGCTTTGTGGGTAAAATAAATAAACCACACCTTTAAGCAGTAGCTCAGAAAAGGTAGAGTGGGTTGCTTAGTGATCGAGGATTGTGGGATTGATCCCAGCTGTCGCTAGGGTACTCTGCTGTTGTGTCCTTGGGCAAGACACTTAACCCAACTCGCCTGTGCTGGTAGGGGTCAGAGGGGCCGATGGTGCAAATAGCAGCCTCACCTCTGTCAGACCCCCAGGGTGGCTGTGGCTATGTAGTAGCTTAGCATCACCAGCAGTGTGTGAATGTGTGAGTGCAAGAATAATAGAAAGCACTTTGAGTGCCTTGTAAAGCGCTGCCTAAATCAAATCTATAATAATAATACTAATAATTGTTATTAGTATTATTATTATTATTATTATTATTATTATTATTATATTTTTTGTATATTTGTATGCTTTCACTGAAGTGCCAGAATCGATCCATGCTTCTAAGGCAGTTTCAGGGTTAGTTTATGGAGAGCGTCCTTCTGATGATATGGGCACTTCCGAGAAGAACAATCTTCTGGATTTCTTGGACTGTTGGGTTTCCAGGAATCTGTTTTGTTCTCTTTCCAGTCCCTTCTTGATGAGGCCAAGTGCACCCACTAAGACGGGTATTGTTGTTGTCTTCATCCCCCACATTCTTGTGACTTCTATTTCCAGGTCCTTGTACTTTGATAGCTTTTCAAGCTCCTTGGTGGTGACATTTTTTTCAGATGGGATGGTCATGTCAATCATGAGGCAGGTGTTGTTGTTTTCAGTCACTGTTGGTGGTTGGGGTTCATACACTCATCTGCAGCTGGTAGATGGAAATGTTTGCAGATCTTCCAGTGGATAAAGCTTGCTGCCCTGTCATGTCTGTGGATGTACTCAGTTCTGGCTAGAGTGGGGCAGCCTGAGAGAATGTGGTTAATGGTTTCTTCATATTGGCTGCACATTCTACACATGGGGTCTGTTCCATCTTTCATGATCTTGTGGTGGTATGATCTCGTTGACAGGCTCTGGTCTTGTGCTGCTATCAACAATCCATCAGTTTCTGCCTTCAGTCCTGCACTGCGTAGCCACTGATGAGTATGATCTTGTTCTACGTCTGCTGTACTCTCAAGGGGTATTGTCCATGCATTGGTTTTTCCTCCCATGTTTCTCTCATCCTCTTTTGGGCCCATTTCTTTGCCTCCCTTTTGGTCCTCTTGGCAAAGCTGGTTACTGTTTCTTTCTCTTTTCTTGCCACATCTGGGATGTTTAGTTACTGTGCATATCTTATAGCTTCTTTTGTAACAGAGTTCAGCTTCTTGCGAGCTTCATGTTGACAAATGAGGATCAGTAGGGCATCGTCTGTTGTTTCAAGGTAGGTTTTCAATGACATTGTTGTTGTTTTGTAAGCCATCTCAAGTTGGGTAAGTCCTCTGCCTCCAGTCTGTCTTGGTAGATACATTCTTTCAACATCCACATTTGGGTGGTGCATTCTTTCAAAAGTCAGCAATTTTCTGGTCTTACTTCTTTAAGTTGCCAGTTGATGATATTAAAACTGTATGTGACCGTTGGAACAGCAAAAATGTTGATGGCTTTGATCTTATTTGCAGCATTAAGTTCACTCTTGATGACAAGCCTAACTCTTCTGTAGTACTCTTTTTTGACTTTTTCTTTCATGGTAGCATGTTGTATTCCATCTCCTTCATTGACCCCAAGATATTTGTACGTATCCTCTTGACTGAGCTCCATTATGACAGTCTCTTGGTCCGATTGTATGTTTGAATTTGAATTGTTGATGTGAGTTTTCCCTTTTTGAATGTAGCCTTTGCACATTTGTCAAGTCCAAATTGCATGCAGATGTCATCACTGAAGAGCTTGACTATTTGCAGTAGTCCCTCTTGTTGGTTATCGTTTTTGGCATAGGTCTTCAGATCATCCATGTAGAAAAGGTGGTTGATCTTCTTACGTTGAACCTCATATCCATGTTCACTGTGTTTAGCATGGTGCTGAGTGGGGCTAGACATAGACAGAAAAGGAGAGGTGATAGCGAGTCTCCTTGAAAGATACCACACCTCACTTTTATTGGTCTTGTCTTGATGGATCCTTCCTCATAAGCGAGCATCATAGTGGTCCTCAGTGATTCCATACTTGTCTTCATGAAGGTGATGAGAGTTGGTGAGATTCTATGAAGTTACATTACTTTGAGGATCCATGAGTGTGGTACGCTGTCGAAGGCTTTCCTGTAGTCTATCCATGCTGTACTCAGGTTTTTCTTCTTCCCCTTGCGGTCTTCCAGTATCATCTTGTTGATCAGGAGTTGGTCTTTGCTTCCATAGCTACCTCTCTTACAGCTTTTTTGTTCTGGTGGTAGCATGTTGTTGTTGTCGAGGAAGGTGTATGTTCTCTCTGTGATGATACTTGTGAGGATCTTGTACATCGTTGGTAAGCATGTGATTGGTCTGTAGTTCTTAGGTTTTTTTTGTGTCATTGGTCTTGGGTAGCAGATATGTTAGACCCTGTGTTAGCCAGGTTGGGCTCTTTATTGGTGTTTTAATGATTTCTGTGTATTCTCTTGCAAGATCTTCATGTATGACTTTGAGATGTTTAAGCCAGAAGTTATGTATTTTGTCTTCTCCAGGTGATTTCCAATTATTTGCTTTCTTTAGTGCCAGTATTACTTCTGTCTTGCTGACATTTGTCCACTCCTGTACTGGTTGGCTCTTCAATCTTTCTGCTTCTTCTTTGATCCATTGTGCTGCCTCACTGTGTTTTTTCTCTTTTTCCCAAACATTGCTCCAGAACTCTTCTACTTTTTCCAGAGATGGTAGTTCTTTCATTTCTATCTGTTTCTTGCCAAGTTATTATTATTATTATTATTATTATTATTAGGAAACCAACACAGCATTTACCATCACTAATTAATAAGCGTTTTATCCTCTTCATCAAATAAAATGACTGAGAAGTCTCATGTCCAGACAGGACCTAGAAAAACTCATTAATGGGTTCATCTCCAGCAGGCTGGACTATTGCAATGGTCTTTTGACTGGTCTTCCCAAAACAGCTGTGAGTGCTAATCCTAGTTTATAAATCACTCAATTGCACGTGGCCAGAATGCCTGTTGGACCTCCTTCGTGTATATACACCCAGCAGGGCTCTGAGATCTTTAGGAAACAGTCAGCTGGTAGAACCCTGGATCAGAACCAAACAGGGTGAAGCTGCTTTTAGCCACTGCTCACAGATGGAATCAGCTTCCCTACAACCTCAAATGTGCCCCAAGTCTAGTAATTTTTACATCAAAATTAAAAACATTCATGTATACATGAGTCAGAAAAGGGTAGAATGTCTTCTCCAGGTCAGGGATGAGGTCCTGCCCCAAGTGGAGGAGTTTAAGTATCTCGGGTTCTTGTTCACGAGTGAGGGAAAGATGGAGCGTGAGATCGATAGGTGGATTGGTGCTGCATCTGCAGTGTTGCGGGTGTTGTACAGATCTGTCGTGGTGAAGAGAGAGCTGAGCCAGAAGGCAAAGCTCTCGATTTACCGGTCGATCTACGTTCCTACCCTCACCTATGGTCATGAGCTTTGGTTAGCATCCGAAAGAATGAGATTGTGGGTACAAGCGGCCGAAATGAGTTTTCTCCGAAGAGTGGCTGGGCTCTCCCTTAGAGATAGGGTGAGAAGCTCTGTCATCCGGGAGGGGCTCGGAGTAGACCCGCTGCTCCTCCACATCGAGAGGAGTCAGTTGAGGTGGCTCGGCATCTGGAAAGGATGCCTCCTGAACGCCTCCCTGGTGAGATTTTCCGGGCACGTCCAACAGGGTGAAAGCCTAAAGGAAGCACCAGAACACGCTGGAGAGACCAAGTCTCACAGCTGGCCAGGGAACGCCTTGGGATTCCCCCCGTAGGAACTGGTCCAAGTGGCTGGGGAGAGGGAAGTCTGGGCCTCCCTGCTTAGGCTACTGACCCCGGATAAGCGGCGGAAAATGGATGGATGGATGTATTCATATGTTTGTTAATGAATGTTTCTTATGCTGCACCTTCTGCACTATAACTGCTCACTCTTTAACAAAGTCTTTTTTTCTGATTAACAAATCAGAATTTAATTTGTGCTTAATTTGATCTATAATTATGTGTGTTTTAATTGTGCTGTCAGGTTGATTTGAATGTTCACGCTATTCTCGCTAATGGAAAGCACATTGAATTGCTTCTGTGTATGAAATGCGCTGTACAAATAAAGCTCCCTTGCCTAATTACTCATATAAACTAACACGATGTTCTTTTCTACTTAGTAGATGGTTTGGTATTTAATCAGTTTCTCTGAAATTGTTTTAATAATGCAAATTCATATTACATTTGATATCATTGGAACACCTGATTTGATTAGTCGCCTTTACCACAAGGTTCAACTTGTGAGGATCATGCACCTGTGGAATGAGCAGCTCAGCTAAACGTGAGGGTAGCACCTCTACAAATGTGCAAAAATTCCTTGCAATATTTCCTTGTTGGTGTTCACACCAGTTCAGAGTTTTTTGGTGGATCAGATGACTTTATTCCAACTCTAACAAGCAAAAACAACATATACGTGTCTTTTCTTTTACACTAATAATTTTTCATGAGCAGACAAAACACAGGCTCAATGATACAGGAGTGAAATGACATTTATCCACCAAATGTCACCATCTAACGCTGTATAGACGGTGTGTTGTTAATAGTCTGAGACCCCTGTAGATAAACATGTTTTAACAGAACATAACTCATCACTTAATCGCAATTAGGAGCTGACATTTGAATACTTTTGGATTAAACAACGTGTGGGTGTTGATTAGCAACACTCGAAAACACTTCAAATTACCAGCGTATGTTTTCGTGTGCAAGGCTAATTTTGTGAGTCAGAATAAAGTGTTGTTTACGGGAGGTGAAGCTGTTGAAGCTTACAAGTCAGAGGCCATGAACAGAGCTCTACAGTGTTGCAGGTGATTACATGATGATTTTAATGTCCTGCTTAAGGTCTAAAAAAGTCGACTTTTTGAACAGGTATGTCCTATAATAGCTCGCTTTGTTCTGTACAGTGCAAATGCAGTTTGGCCTCTTTGTCCTGATTTAAGAAGCTGTCAGAAAGACGCTGAGCAAGCTCGTGTCTTACTCTAAAGTCTACTTGATGTGCTTAAGCCTTTGCACGAGGTTGGACATAGCAGATGGATGTTGCACAAACAAGGAGGTCAAACCTCTGCCAATCTTTTCATGCATTTTGTCAACGGAGCAGAAAAAGGAATGTTGACTGGAAAGGCAATTACGCAGAAAAAAAATAAAAGACTCAGTAGCATTTAAGTCTGGGCAGATACAGCAAGGGAAGCATTAGTGTTTTCCTGCTTAATGTGCTGCTTTGGTATTCAAGTCATTCACTGACCCTTTTTTATATTAGCTGTCTTTAGCTTTTCTTTTGGAAATAAAATAGTCTTTTTTTTTCTCCTCCTCCTCATTTGTATCCATAGACGTCTGAAGTTTTCCTATATTTCCTCTATTCCTCTCCCAAACTGATGGTCTGGGAAATCATCCAGTTTAAATCGACATAAGGTTTCTACATTTTCCTGATTACTTTAACTGGAAGTCGCCAAATTCCAGTAGAAACAAAGCTCCGTCACACCAATATGGCTGTGTTTGTGTTTCATCACTAATAATAAATTTTATTTAAAAATGCACCTTTCTGGTCACTCAAGGACACTGTACAGAATAAAAACACAAATCGTTCAATAAAACAAAAGTAGACATAAGTACAACATAAGCAAAACAAATAAACAAACAGGGCAATAACTTATCCCATTACATAAATTGAGACACAATTTGAAAGGAAGAGGGAATGTTAAAAGAAAGGAAAGTATAAACGGAACGTGAAAGGTGTAGGTGTGAGACGGTGTCACTGATGGAGCTTTAGTGTAAATGTTTATGGAAAAGGACTCTGCGTGTGTGGAAGGAGGAATGTGGCGGAGAGAGAACTAGCTATCTGATAGTTTTGTGACTCAGAAATACTGGCAGCCGTGAGGTCCTGTAATTCTGTGTGTGTGTGTGTGTGTGTGTGTGTGTGTGTGTGTGTGTGTGTGTGTGTGTGTGTGTGTGTTACAGGCAAGTGCTGCACATTACCGGTAAATGAGAGGTCACTTTGTGTTTGTTTAAAATGTTTTGAATTTACCAGAAACTTATGGTTTTCACGTTATTCTGGAATAGCATGAGGACACACACACACACACACACACACACACACACACACACACACACACACACACACACACACACACACACACACACACACACACACACACACACACACACACACACACACACACACACACAGTTTTTTTACAGTTCTTATTGAAATTGCAGATGTTTGAGCTGAAGTGATGGGAACAGACTCTGAACTACAGCGGGGCAAAAACTATTAAGTCAGCCACCAAAAGTGCAAGTTACACGCACCTTTAACTCCCTCCAAACATTTTCTACGGGGTTTTGATCTGGTAACTGGCTAGTCCACTCCAGGACCTCTAAATATTTTGTACAAAGCCTCTCCTTTGCTTCCCAGACTGTGTGTGTGTGTGGGATCAGTGTCATGCTGAAAGACCCAGCTACATTTCATCTTCAGTGCCCGTGCTGATGGAAGGAGTTCTTCACTCAAAATCTGATGATACATGGCCCCATTCCTTCTTTCCTTTACATAGATCAGTCATCCTGGTCCCTTTGCTGAAAAACAGCCCCAAAGCATGGTGTTTCCACCCCCATGCTTTACAGTGGGTATGGTGTTCTTTGGATGCATCTCAGCATTTTTCCTCCTCCAAACCTGATGAGTAGAGTTTTTACCAAAAGTTTGGTTTCATCTGACCATATGACATCCTCCTAGTACTCTTCTGGATCATCCAAATCCTCTCTAGCAATCTTCGGACGGGCCTGCACATGTACTGGCTTAACATACCCATCACTGCAGGATTTGTCCGGTCCCTCCATGTTTCTCTCGCTGTGTTTGCCCTCTCCCCTTCCCTCTCATGTTGCCAATTGCAATCCACGGCTTTGTGCACCAGTGCTGGTATTCCGGTCGGTTCCGTTGTTGAAACATGTTTCTCCACCGCACCGTACCACCCCAGCGGCAAAATTGCACGTGCTCATTACAAGCTTACTCCAGCGGTGCACTCCGGTTTTGGTTTTATACGAGCCACAGAGCTACGTTGTGTGTTTATTCATGAAAACTTTGTAGAATCTAGTCACACCAAGGAGCGCCAACGGCGCCAAGCTCTGATCACAAAGAGAGTTAACGTGATGAGCAGTTCCTGTCTAATGGAGACGGCGGGAGGAACCAGGACCAGACTGGGGAAACTCCCGGTGGACCGACCTGATGTCTGTATTTTAGACGTCTTTTTTTATTTTTATTTTTTCGGGCCGGTGTTCAGTCATGATCACCTGCTACTGATGAGAGGATTTCTCCTGTCAGTGGAACAGGTGAGCTGCTGCCAACAAGCTTTATATATACATATATATATATATATATATATATATATATATATATATATATATATATATATATATATATATATATATATGTATATATGTATATATATATATATATATATATATATTTCAACACCCACACTTAAGAAAGCTTGCTACGCCCCTGTGTGGACAGGTGTCTTTTATAATGATAATGGGTTCCAACAGGTGTCATTAATGCAGATGGAGGCAGAGGAGCCTCTTACAGAAGGAGTTGCAGATCTGTGAGAGCCTGAAATGTTATTTTTGAATGAGACCAAATATTTATTTCTCACCATAATTTGCAAATTCTTTAAAAATCTGACATTGTGATTTTCTGTATTTTATTTCTCGTTATCTCATAGTTGAGGTGTACCTGTGGTGAAGATGACATTTTTTAAGGGGGAGATCTCGCACAATTGGTGGCTGACCAAATAATATTTTTGCCCCACTGTACATAAACATTGTGTAATTTTTTTGTTCAGATCTTGTCAGATTCCCACTTTATAATTGTTGTGGCAAAAGAGAGGTGTCATCTATGATGATGCATTCCTAATAAAAGACTGCCATGAGAGAAATATATTTTCATCCTTAATTCACCATTTTGGCTGAATAATTACTCTTTACAAAGCCTGAAGTGATGCAGCAAATAGTCCACACGCTGAAGATAAGCATGTTTTATACAGAGTTGCACAACGCTAAGGTTCAATGATAAAAACAGTGAGGTAATTGAATCGATCTCACTTGTGCTGAGCGTGTGTTGGAGCAACAGTTGTTTTCCTGTTCTGGCCTCTCTGGATTTAAAGGACATCATACCTTCAGCTGTGAAGCCGGTTGAGGATTTAGCAGAGGCTTCATCCTGACATGCCCTATCAGTTTCTGCTTTTCTTTTCTTATTCGGTGTTTAACCTCTTGACAGAGCTGGGTCGAGCGTTTCACACAGCACTTTCATCATGATATTGATTTTCTTGTGTCCGCAAAAGAAGAAATTGTGTATCTATAGATGTGTGTGCCGTTATGAAGAAAATATGCATTTTAGAGAAGGTTGATGATGCTTAAAAGTTAAATAAAGACAATGAAATGCTTGAATTCTACTTGATTCCTCTTCTGTGCTTCTGTTGGTCAGTTTGGCAGTATAAAAAAATAAAGAGGAAAAGAAAAAGAGAAAGTTGGATGTGCAATGAAAGAAAGATGATGTTACTGGAGAGCTTGAGGATGACTCACCCATAAGCTGGTGATGCCTCAGAAACACACACACACACACACACACACACACACACACACACACACACACACACACACACACACACACACACACACACACACACACACACACACACTTGCTCGAGTACACACAGAGTCGTGAATCCTCACTCACTCACACAGACACACACAAGATGAGCACAAATATTTAGTCATACGCCTGATCACATACTCAAACACGCATTCGTATGCACACCAGTGCACCAGCGATCCATTAGTCTGCTACTGATTCGGTGCGGCGTGCGTGTTGGTTCAGCAGCTTGATTTCTAATGAGCCAAAATGGCCGCTACCGATCCAGAGTTTCCAGGGCAGAGAAGGGAACGGCCCCTGGGGCAGAGAAACTGGGTGAGAGAGAAGGATC
The DNA here is from genome assembly GCF_043380555.1 of Nothobranchius furzeri. Lineage (NCBI taxonomy): Eukaryota > Metazoa > Chordata > Actinopteri > Cyprinodontiformes > Nothobranchiidae > Nothobranchius > Nothobranchius furzeri. The sequence continues at coordinate 47,647,306 of NC_091741.1, read as the reverse complement.
GGAGGGGCTGGATTTAAATGGAGCTCATTAGCTCACGGTGGCCGTGAGAGGTCCCTGCTCGCAAAAGAGCAACACACACTCAGACTGGAATGCAATCACACGTGGATTCATGCACAAAAGTTTTACTAAATTTTCAGGGAAGATCTACTTTAGAAAGCATGGCAGGAGACTGAAAGAGGTGTTGAAATGAGACACAAGTAAAAGGTTTAGGGTGAAGAGGACAACATGGAGACTCCTGCAGATGGCACAGAGGCTTGTGTTTGTGTGCGTATGTTTCACCCCCTTCCCTGCTTGTCCACCCACTCAACATATGTCCTTCTCTCCTTCCTTGCTCCCTCCCCTCATTCCTAATCCCTCTATAATCTATATATTTTGTTGTGTCAATTATTGCGCTGACATGACAAACTGTGGGTGGTACTTCTTTTTTCCTTGTCACGAAAAGCCTTCTTTGTGCTGCACTTCAGCTTTCTGATGTATTTATATCCATAAACTCACTCATACACACACTCTGCCTTTTTCACTTGGCAGCCAAACTCTCATCAAAGGGATGTTTGATTTCTCCTCCGGTTGCCCAGGCCCCACGTGTCCCAGTAGGCTGGGGGGCATTAAAGAGCAGGGAGGGGCTGAGATGTAAGCCCAGCATCCGCTAAGCCTCTGAATTATAAATCTGCAAAAACCTATTAGGCGCTTTGTATTTGTCAGTCAAACCATTTTATTATCGCTGTAGAGAAACACCAAGGGGACTTTAAAAATTAATTTTCTGTACTTTGTTGAGTTTTTTAGAATCCTAAATTGATGAAGAGAGGCTAATGTAAAAAATAACAACAGAACAAACCTCTTATTCAGATGTTGGGCGTAGTAGTTATGTTCTTCATTTAAAACAAAGACCTTCATAGATGCATCCTGACATCAATGTCCATGATTCAAGTACAATTTTAGAAATATATTTTAAAACTACAGGTGTGTGTCACATGTTGCATTTTGAAAGTATTTTATTAACTATAGAAAAAACTGGATACCTTTTTGCACTGGATCCATTTTATTTTGTGCAATGAAAAAGTTTGTGACGCGTTGGTCTGAAAGACACAAAGAAAAGTGGATTTTTTAAATTTTTGAAACGTCCGCGCAAAGTTCAGCATATTTGTGAGATATCTTATAAAGAGCAGATATATCTGTGTCTTACTTTACAAATTTACACAATCATTCAACTTTTCCAGTTCTAATTTATTCATTTTAGTCATTTCTAATCTGAGACTAGTTTGACATGGGTTCCAGAGGCTGGAAATGAGTTTGAGACATTCTGAAAGCTCTCATGCAAAGGTCATGAACAATTTATCATCAACATATCAGTGAGAAACAGGTTTAAAGTAACACTGAATAGTTATTTTTTAAACTTTAAGCTAACATTGACCTCAGAGACTGTTGAGTTAGAAACTTGACCAGTTTCGTATTTGACACCACGTTGTAGCCCTTAACTGGCCAATTAACTGTTTTGTGGAGTGGGTGCCCTATAGGCGAAGCTCTTTACCTATTTTACAGCTGTTAATTGCTATGCTTGCAGTTAGTTTTTTCAGTTCACAGATCGTCAATGAAAAGCACAACAAGAAGAAATAGTAGAAAATTGATTTTTTGATGGCATCATGGTGGAACCTGGAAGTAAAAGTAAGAGTAATGTCTGGAGGCGAAGCCGAGTGCTAAAAGCAGAGTGAACATCAGCACCATAGACATGAATATGTAGATGCCCCATTGGGCGCTGGAGAGCATAACAGGGTTGCCGCCATATTGGGTGGGTCCCTCACTCTCCAAGCCCAACTGAAGCCAACACAGAGTGAGCACCTAGGCCCGTATTTAGTGCAGCCTACGGTTGCAACAAATGGCGCACTATTGAAAATAGATCACGAGAGATTACTATTGATTTTTCGAGCCTATTTATAGCATAGCATATGTCTGATTCTGTGAAAAAGCATAATAAGATGTGAATTTTTTTGTTGGCTAAACACATTCCTCAGTAGAAATAAATGCACTGGGGGCAAATGGGAACCCACCCAAGATGGCATTCCGCAGCTACGCCAGCTCCAATAAGCAGTACCAATCCATGGGATGTCTATGTATATGATGTCTGTGATCAGCACAGCCTATGCTGGTTTGGGGGAGCTAAAGAAGGCTAGGAAATCAAAGACTGATGGTGACCTGGCTTTGTTGCTACTAGATTTGTATGTAGTAATCTTTTTTGTCAACTTTGTGGATATTTTTACTTCCTGGTTTATTTTAATATTAGTTGACTCGTGTTAGAGTTAGCGTTAGCTACAGCAGACTGCTGCAGAGTTGTTGTAATTCCACTTTCAACCAGTAGGAGGGAGGAGCAGGAAAGTATTCAGTGTAAATTTAAGATGTTGAATTTCAGGAATTTTAAAGAGACATTTCTTTTATAAGCACTTTTTATTACTTATGTGTATGAATATTTGCAAAAATGAACATGGGTCTTGCATTAATGTCAAATAAGGAAGACAAACTTAAACAATATCAGTGACAAACTAGCTCTTTTTTTTACCATTCAATCCATGACTGATCATATTTGCAGATGTACAAAGTCTCACAATCAGGAATTACTTTCCCAGAGAGGTCTCTGAAACAGCCAGAGCTGTTTTCAGTTTTCAGTAAATCAGTTACCTCGTCGTATATTTACATCATGGTCGATCTGAGCAGGTGGATCTTTTCCAGAGAGGGATCCGAATCAGAAGCTAAGCAGGAGTAGAAAAGACCATAAAACCACTATAAGTTCATTTTGTGCACTTCACTGTTTTAGTGTGACATTAAAGCACTTAAACTGAAGAACTTTGGCCAGTGACCTTTCTATAAGTGGCAAAAAGCACAAATATTCTGGCCCATTTGTTTGTTCAGGGAGTGATTTTAGAAAATGCAAGCTAGGAAATGAGAGGGATGAAAAAAAACGTATCCTATAACCATTTTACAGTCACTGTCCTCTATTGATAAATTCAAGCCATTTTTGTTCACTTTTCTACAATACATGTTATTTTTATTTTGCTGTACAATCTAATCAAATAGTAATATTTATCATTTGTGACCAATCTTTTAAAATGTAGCTATTGCTCAGCTTGAGTTACAAAAGGTGTGCTGCTCCCACATCTGCTCCCAGGACTTCCAGTCTCCCATGCAGGATGGGCAGAGCCTGAGTCATAAACATTAACGCTCCCTCTGAGACCACGCCGATGCCAGACTCTCCAAGCTAAACTATGAGAGCACATTCATTAGTGTTTTATTGCTCTGTAGGCGCGTCAGTTAATCACAGGCGTGCAATGATACATGCACACGTGTTCTTGTTTTTTTATCTATATTTTTGTACGCTGTGAGCGTGACAACACTCAGCAGGAACACGCATCATGTGTCATAAATTTCTGCAGAGAGACTTGACCACACATAGTTTTGACGGCTTCCTTATGTGTCACTGGACTTCCGAACTGTTTACCTCTGTGTATTTTCCTCCTTTTGCATCATTAAAACACATGAAGTCACACACACTCACTCACTCTTATTCTTAATAAATTGTGAAGACACATATTGACTCAACAGTATAAAGGCTCGGCCTCAATGACCCTTGTGCCGGATGAGGAAAGCTTTATAAAAGGTGATTTCATTTACAATTTCATGGCCTTCTTTGTTCGCCGCAGATCGACTGATGGTTACAATAAGTAATAAAAAAGATTTTATGGCAAATTCTCTATAATAATTATTTTACAACCCTTTTTGATTTGCAGTACAATAACCAGCTTTTATCTTTTTTTTTATCTAAGGAAGCCTCAGAATTTAAACTAGTTTTTGGGCATTTCATTAATTATCTTCTCTTGAAGATTCAAACCACACATTTTATTGTTTCTGAATTCATTTGCTTGTTTTCTCCCCTTCCCGTCTGGTTATTTGAAATAATACTGAGCAATTTCCTGCTCCTCCGTACTACGGGTTGAAAGTGCAGCAGTCAGCTGTAGCTAGCACTAACAACGAGCTGACACTAACATGAGCCAACAAATACAAAAATAAACCACTATGTAAAAATATCCACACTGGTGGACAGAAAATATTATCACTTAAAAATCCAGTAACAACAAAGCCAGGTCACCATCAGTCTGTGATTCTTTATAGCCTCCTTTAGCACCCTCAAACTAGAGCAGGACATGTATATTCTACCAGGAAATTATTCTCTTACTTTTACTTCTAGGCTCCACCATGATGCCAACTTATAAAACAAACTTCTTTTTCCTCTTCTTGTGCTTTTTATTGATTGAAAATGCCAACTGCTAGCAGCCGTAAAGCAAGTAAAGAGCACCCCCTAGAACACCTACTCGCTCCACACAACTATTTACTGCAGTATTTGGTCAGTAGAGGGGTGCAGAGTGGTGTCAAATATGAAAGTGGTCAAGTTTCTAACCCAACATCCAGCTTTACGTTAAAAATTTATCTGTAGTTACTTTAACCATAACCTTGGTGTCGCAAAGCCTTTTTATTTTGATAAAATGGTCGACACAAGAAACAGGAAGAAACTCACATAGAGGGTGTATTTACTTCACGTCAGTGCCGGCAGAAGCAACCGCCAACAAGAAAAAAATTGTGACTCACCTAAATAAATTATTGGAGCTCATTTACAAAACATTATAAACCCTGTAAGAAACCTTGGGAATTACTGTTCTGAGGAATAGCAACAACCACTTACAGCCACTATGCATTATGCATAATTATCAAACTCGTGACTGTGATTTAAAACAAAAACTACTTTATTCTCACCTAACCTGCTTGAATTCTGTGGTGAAAGAACGGTTCAATCATGTGGCCCACCATCATCGCTGCTGACTTTTTGTCAGTTCAGGCACAAACTGAGCAAAGGCGTGAGGAATTATGGGTATTGGAGCGTGAAACGTGCAGAGTGGGGGGAATGTAATACAAGTAGTTGTGTTTAATTCTTATTTTCTGGGTGTTTACATCAAAGGGCTGCCTTCATGGTCTCTAAACATGGACTGGCTAAAGGGCATCATAGAAATGAGTGTGAAATGAGCTGTGAGGCCTCGATCAGATGAGTGTCACAATAATGGGGGTGTGTGTTTAGATTTAGATTTAGATTGTGAAAAAAATAGAATAATTTTAAGCTGCTTTTCAGGTTTTAGGAGAAAGAATGAGCAAGCATCGTCATTACTGATGCCTGTTCTTAACACTCATTAAATAATTAGTTATTATTTAACATATGTTTAAAGAGGAGTGGCACCATGAGATGTGCCATCTCGTTTTCATGAGGGTTTTGAGAGCATTGCTTTGTGTATGCTGACTGCATTGCTGTTCAACAGTCTTTTTCTTTTATTTCTCTGGACAAAAATACTTTCAAATATGTCCATTTAGTGCCAATAATCTGTTTGTAAATACCATTTTATTATTCTAAATGTGTTTTTTTACTTAATTTTTTGCCCTCGACTTTCATTGGAGTGAGGTTGTTAATCTTGTGCCGTAGAAACAAGTGTTTCACTCCGTCAGGTTGATGTTAGGAGGTAGAACATTGTGTGGAGGATTTTTGTTGACATGTTTCCCTAGAATGTTTGATTTGTGCCATTTTAACAAAGCATTACCATTTTATGCATGGACTGGTATAGAAATACCATTTTTGTAGTCTAAACAGATGACAGAGATCATGCTGGATGAATAAAATACAAGCGTTTACTGTAGGAGACGTATTTACGTGGAGAAACTGTCAACCACACATATTGACAGTGTAGGCATTTAGAATTGGCTCAATTTTACCAAGCTGATAAATAAATGTTAAAAAAATAAGGTTTTTTTTGTACAAAAGAAATTTCTATTTTAAACCAAAATAATAAAGTAGGGAGAAATGTGCATCGTTTATCAGCCTTCGCACTTTAAATGGTTCCATTTGTTCTTGATATCATCATTCCAGCCTCCATAATGATTTATGTTTTACTATCCTTGAGGTTTGAAGCACCTGGGTGCAGTTTAGCCGTCAGTCAACACAAAATCAATGAGATGTTGGACTTTTCATTTTTACAGTGCCAAATGTTTGTAACTTTATGTTTTTTCATAGCAAATGAGTAGTAGAGGTTAACAGTCATGGGCTTCTGCCCATAGTCCTCGAGGGCCACAGACCTGCAGGCTTTATTTGTTTTCCTGCTCCAACACATATGGTTGAATCATCAGTTCAGTGGGTCATCCAGCTCTGAGGAGCCTCTAAAACATGCAAGATGGTGGCCCTTGAGGAGCAGGAGTGGATACCCCTGTGTCAAACACACACACAAGCCCTTTTTACAAGACACACCATGCCGGCAAATTGGCGTAATATTTCCGCAATGGTATGTCTATAAACGCGCCATGCCGGCATGGCGTTGCACGAATTTTGCGGCATTCGTTCCGCCTCGCTTGGTAGTGATATTGCGGTAATGGCCTGTCGTATGCGCCCTGGCGCAACAGAGGCAGATGCCATGAGCTCCGGCTGGCAAATTTGGTGAAAATGAAAGTAAACACGGGCAATAAGGTTTAATTTTTTTAACAAGATCAGCTGAGATGGCAAACTAGAGTGCTGCAGAGACCGCCCCCATACCCCCTTTATGCCACCATCACCTAATCTTTTATAAAATTTCCACAATTGCGCCACATTACCGCCACGGTCTGATCTTATAAACGACCTACATCCTCCCGGAGCCACGGCAAATCCCGTGTTGCAAACGCTGTGGTCCTGTAAAAACTGCTAGTGTAAGTGGTTGAAGTCTTATTTCGCTGCTTTATAAAAGCATGTTAAGTTGTATTGAGGCTAGAACAAGAATGGTCTTTCATGGCTCGAATGTAAGAAAGTCTAATTTTAGTCCCTGTCCACATGTTTCCCCTAACAATCTTTGTACTTGTCATTCATAAAGTTTTACGTACACACTTAACCGGGCTATCTAAAGCTGAACATCCTCCCCCACCCATCGAGTAAAAATCTTGGGTCCACGCCACCTTGTTTTCAGGCTTTTTATTCGTAAGCCACCCTTGTTTCCTGCATTCGCCACTGCAGCGTTTTTGTTTCCTTTTGTTTGGTTTATTTCCAAGGATATTTATTACAAACCACAAGCAAAAATATAGTTTTGGATAAAACTGCATTTTATGTGGACAAGGCCCTTTGCTAAACAACAATAATTTAGATATAAAACAAAATTAATCCAGTCATATAACTTGTGTTGCAGACCTAAAAACCCTCAGGATCTTTGTTGAATCCTAACTAACTGTATAGAGATTATCTTATCTCACTCAGAATCTGTGATTTCTCTTTTTTATTTTTTTGCTTATCTGCTTGCAAGGATGCCGAGTTCCTCAAACCTTTCCCCAGTGCTCTGTTTCACATTAATACATCTCCGCTCACTTCCTGCTGGCAGTTTGACAGTGAAACCAAAACGTCCCACCGTCGGCTGCAGGAGGGTTACATTGCATAGGGGCAAGAAGAGACTGTTACCCCCCAAATTCCACTACCTCCGCTCCGGCACGAACTCCGCAGCAAAAACGGTCCCGTTGTAGTCAATCAGAGCTGCTCCACTACTGTGGCCGTGCGGCGCAGTGCGCCGCCTGCCGTTCCGCCATCCAGCAAAAATAGGATCGATTCTATTTTTGCCGGACGCTGGAGCACCTCCGCAGTCAATGGACAGAAACCACAACCGCCCAACAGGAAAGGGAGCAAGCGCAACTTCCGTTATTTCACAATAAATCGATAAACAAAAAGTGTTTTTGTTTCGTATGCACAGGTTTAACAACTTTTAACAACTATCAATGGCGGCTGAACTTTAAATGCACAAAAGTAAGCCATAAATACAGTTTCCACTATCAAAGTAGTCACCCTTTGTTGATCCAAACACTGCTGATCTCTCAACACAAATGATGGGCAGATTAAACAGTTCATTTTGATGCTTCTCCCACACAACGGGTGTCTGGATATAACTTCCGCGTTTATTGCTCGGACTTTATCGCAAGATCTCGAAAATCCTGCGCATGCCTGTTCGCGCACCTCAGGTCTCCGCACCGGAGCGGAGCCGTTGTAGAGCGGGTACAGTATAATTTGAGTTCGGAAGCGAGCGGCAGCGGAGGGTGGGGGCGGAGCGGAGTGGAGATAGTGGTCAATCAATGCCTCCGGTGATTCTTTTAAACCGTCCTATTTATTGTCTTCCCTTTAACATCTCACTGAACTGGAAACATCTGGAACCGTTGATGGGCTCAAGCTCTGTTTGTAACTGCAGACGTCTAGAAAGAGTGAGATCAGACGAGTGAGTGCTGCTGGCACACTCGGCATGCACGTGCAGCCAAAAGAGGGACAGAGAGGCAACACAACAAAACAAAATCACTCAAAGGGGGGGTTTTAGTGTTGGTGCTGATGTTAAAAACACAGAGTATATTTTTCTTGTTTTGGTTGACACTTGAAAAATTGCAAGCTGGCTGTTTGACAGGTTTGGAATTGTCCCATGGATCATGCATGAGGTACATAAAGGTGTGGTTAGCTCTGAGCATTCTGGGCTTCAGCTCCAGATGTGGTGAAGGTTCTCAGCCATCCAGGTCACGGTAATCCAAAGGTGCTTAAATGAAGGCAACTGGACTTCTTTGGTTTCTTGAAGACGTTTTGCTTTTCATCAGGAGCTTTGTCAGTTCTGACTGGAATATGGGAGGGTCACGCTTATAAACTGTAGATGTATTTTGTTGCTTAAGCATCCTATGAGTACCCCTCCTCCCCATCCCTGGAGGAGTTGTTTAAGTCATTAGCCCCTATTGTGTATGAATGGTTGTTTTGATAAGATGCAGGAGGGTGTGACCTAGACTGGAACTGTTTTGGAATTGGGTTTAGGACCAGTTGCCTTCATTTGAACCTCCCATTCACACGCTGGTGGTGATGAACCACACTGTAGCCACAGCTGGGAACAAACCCTGTTTTCATTTTGATCTGGTCTATTATGTGTGGACTTGATTCTGGTTCATTCTTTGAGTTGAGCCTTATTATAGCTGTCAACGTTTTACAACAAATACAAAACGAACATTTATCTTAAAATGAAACTGGGGAATAAAACAGTGGAAAGAATTAAAGACCTTGAGAACGTTAGGAGAACTGACAGGAAACACAACACAGGAACATCTGGCAGTTTGAAACAGAGCAACTAAATCAACAACGGCTTGAAACTTTTGCTTTTAATCAACCAAACAAAATTGTAATCTGGACTAAACCCCCATCCCATCGATATGTTCATTATAGCAGCAATAGCTCCTGTTAAATAGATCCGGGTGCGGAAAGCAGGTTACATTTATATTTTAGAGAATTTGCTAAATATCATCTGTTTTGAAAAGACAGTTTTTCTGTTTTAGCGCATGCTGAACAAGTGGTTTGCCGAGATTTCATCATTATTGTTCCTCTCTGACAGAAAGCTGTTCTAAATGCCTTCTGCTTGTTTGCCTCCTCCTGTTAAACTGCGGACAGGATGCACTCTGAGTTCCCCAGCTTGTGTTGACTTTAGATGAGTTGCTAATCCGTTCAAACAAATCACTAGCAGGTATGTTCATCACTTATTTACTGTTGTTTGCAGACCTCAGTGGTTTTAGTAGGGAAATGTCACAGGAAGCAAGATATTCAAAATAAAATACCTGTTCATGTAACACGACGGATCACAGCTTTTTAACGGTGAGAGTTGTCCTGACCAGGCAGATGAAGGGGTGGTGAGAAATATCCTCCTGAAAAGCTCATTTCTGTAATTTGTGATTTAAGGGAATGGAGTCGGAGAGCTGTTGAGGATCTGTAACCATTTGTAAACCCTGAGATTCATCAAAAAGTTATAAACTGTAGGATAAACATGCAAAACAAAACTCAATGCCTAGAGGACGGTTGGGATGAAAAATGACTTTTAAACAGGTGAAATTCAAACAAGAACTTGAGATTGGAGCTCCAAACGGTCAAAAAGGACAAAAAATTAGAGACGTTTCTGCAAGCGTGGTCATTTTAGCTCCAGTTTGAACTTGAACCAACACTAAACAGACCATCTACATATCCTCCTCAACTTGGCTAGTTATCTTTTTGAATAATTGTATTTTTTCAAATGTGACCAAATGATTCTGGAAGATGATTTTGCTGACATTACAGAAAATCTAGTTCCATGTTTTCATCTCGCACCCGTCTGCGCCCGCTGCTGCTCGTTCAGGACCAGCTATGAGTTTAACGTTACGTCTGACATGCTCGTCCAATTATCTGGTGTTGTCTAAAATGAGAAACACACTCTGCTGCCTGTGTTTAGCAGAAACATCAGTAGAATCCCAGTTTATTGCAGCTAGATGACGTTGTTTTCTTGTCTAATTATTTACAGTTTCTAGCTGACCAAAAACAAGTCACGGCTGTAGATTTCTAACAAATGCACAAAGAAAACGTCTACTGCCTCAGCTCTAACACACATTAATGGATGAATGAGCATCATATTAAATGTGTTGTTTTTGCTTGCCTTACCAGTTTGTCCTCTCTCTGAAGTTAAGGCAGACAGTAAGGATGTAAAATGCAGTTAGTTAGAGGTGTGGACTCGAGTCACATGAATTGGACTCGAATCAGATTCGAGTCATTATTTTAATGACGTCTGACTTGACTTGATAAAATCTATAAAGACTTACAACTTGACTCGGGCTTGAGCTCCAATGAGTTACGACTTGAATCGACATGCATCTGTTGACTTGACGATAACTTGAGCATATTTGATATTTAGCACAAAAGTGGCACGACATGGACAAAAACCATAAATCATTCTTGGTTCTGGGTTTGATTTATTGCTAAATGCAGCAGCACTTTGTTTATAATCAGTTTCAGTTGCATTTTCTGCTTGTTTGAGCGAATAAATGAAGCTTTTTGAAGCTTTAATACTGGAATTTATTTATTATCATTGTCATTAAAATGAAGTTGGACAGTTGACTTGATTATGACTTTAAAATTTAAAGTTAAGGACTTGGATTTGACTTGATCTTGATGGTTTTTGACTTGGACTTGACTTGAGACTTGACTGGAAGGCTTGTGACTTACTTGTGACTCGCAAAGCAGTGACTTGGTCACACCTCTGCAGTTAGTCCATGGGTTGTCACTTTTCATTATCTTAGCATTTGCTAAAAAAGAAACAAGAGAATATGCAGATGGAGGGGGAGCTTAAAAAAACAAAACTTCAGTGATAGAAAATAAATGTAACTAAGTAATTTTACTTTAGGGATCCCTAAATGCATCTCAGAAGTAAGACGTCAGTCACATCAGGTTGTCCTTCAGTCACACAAAGGATGCAAACTTCTGATAAGGCTAAGTGGTAAACGTGTACATTGAAGGAAGAGTTAGCGCCATACAGAGACTCAGTAGATAGACGGCTCATATCTAGGTTACTCCAACCTCACATCTCTCCACTGCAGATGAATATTAATAAGGAGTTATTAATATCTGCTGCCTGCTCTTTGTGCGTGAAAATGTGTTTCAGTGAGTTCTGCATGGAGGCACAGCTTAAACAAGCGTTCCTCCTCAAGCATCTCCTCCTCTTCCTCTTCTAGATGGAACTCCTCTTCCCCTCTTGTTTCCTTCTCCTCCCACCCTGGCTTCCCTAAAGTTCCTTGCTTTTCTATCTTGCTTCAGGCCCTTGTGGCTATCGCAGCACTGTGTGATATTGGGGTGGGGGGGTGGGGGGTAATGCTGGCTCGAGTCTTCCCATAAATCAAAGAGTGACTTAATTTTCCACCATTTATCAGCTATTACAGTTCATTTCCTGGCTGTGATGGTTTTAAAGTCACCAGTGCATCAAGTCTCGGTTGGTTTTTGTGCAGCCACCGTTGTTTCTGAACCTACTGAGGACATTTGTCACAGGCTGTGCAACCTGTAGCCATAAATATGGCTATTTTTACAGATTCAGAGTGTTACTATGAAAACATAAGGGTTGTGTCTTATTAGGTGTGAAATAAAACAAACGTGTGAATTGCTGAATACATCTTTGAGATGACGCATAGGAACCTCACAGTGATGACATCACTCTTTCCCTGACCGAATGGAGGTGATGTAAGATACAGTTTAAAAACTCATGAGTTCGATTGATTTAATTGCTTATTTTGTTATTGTTACCATGGAAACAGTTAATGATGCATTCAATGACAAAAAAAATGCTGGAATTTTGATTGTTTTACTAGCGAAGGCAATAAAATGCATGTATTTTTAAGTTTAAATAAAAAAAACTCATTAGGTACCTAAATAATATTTATTTATTTATTTAAGAAAGGCATTCTACCCTTTTCATGCGTCGGAAAAGGGTACTCGGGAGTATTTTTGCTGCTCCTCCACATCAAGAGGAGCCAGCTAAGGTGGCTCGGGCATCTGTTAGGATGCCTCCTCCCAGGTGTGGTTTTCTGGTCAGGTCCAACCAGGAGGAGACCTCAAGACCTAGGACAAGCTGGAGGGACTATGTTCCTCAGCTGGAAGGGAACTCCTTAGGATTCTCCCGGAGGAGCTGGCCTGAGTGTAGTAGTCTGGGCCTCTCTGCTTAGGCTGCTGCCCCCACGACCCGGCCCCAGATAAGCGTACAAAACAGGATGGATATTAATAAACTAAGTTGAAATGAAAATGAAAAAAAAAGACCAAGAGTTTAGATTATTAACCAGTGAAGAATTTTGTTTGTTGAATTTGGCACAGTATAAAAATAAGAAAGACAGAAATTATCATTATTATCGGAGTAAAAATGAATTCATACTTAATGCACTTTAAGTCTTTTTATTTGGTTTAAATACCAAATAATTAATTAATTGATTACGTTGAAAGGGTGCATTCTAGAGAAATGCTCAAGTATCTGGGAAATTAGGACGCTCGTGATTTGGTTGCTAAAGGACCAACTTCACTCACTAAGTACTTAAACTGCTGTGTCTTTAGCTTATAGTTAGGCTTGTGGGGAATTACTACACTGTGTAACATTTGTCACTTAAGTAGGGATAAATGACAATTACAAATCTCTTAAAGTAATAATAAGCTTCTTGTAATGATTTCCTGAAGCCGCTGTTTTGTTATTAAAAGGCCATTGACACGATTTGCTTGCTGTTGCCTCACAGGAAATTTGACTTTTCTTCTTGTTTTCTTCATGTTCATTCCCACTGTCCAATATTATAACACACATTAGGTTTACTGGTGGCTCATGTGAGTGTAGAGATGTGTGTTTGTGCTTCTCAGTGATAGATTAGCCAAGATTAGCCAACATTTGCAATAAACAATAAAAACAGTTTAATATGGAGTATTGGTGCTTATTTTACACATATATGGTGTTTTGTTGTCAACAGACGTGCTCCCGTTTTGATGGCAGAATAATGCAGTTCAACGAAGAGTGTTAAGAGCCTGTGTGAACCTCAGTGTGCTGAAGGCCTGCTGTAATGACTTTCTATTATTCACCAGGCTAAAAATGTAAATGTGTATATGATGACTCCATGTTCTGTCCTTTAAAAGTTCACATTCTTACAAATGACACACCTGCCTCATGCTGTGCTGGTTAACAGGTGTTCTTTTGTTGGTGTGAAGGGTCACAGGTCAGGGATAGCAGGTGTGTGTGTGTGTGTGTGTGTGTGTGTGTGTGTGTGTGTGTGTGTGTTTCTCACTTGTGCATCTTTGTGCATCAAGAATAGCAGGTATGTTTGGGTTGTGCATTTGACCAAAAAATGGGCACATATGGGCCAATTAGAAAGGGCAAATATGTTTGCATATGTGTGCAGAAAATTAGGCTAAAATACTTTTGGGCTAGGAACCATCCTGCTTACGTGCATGGTTCCTTGTGACTGCCAGGATGGCACACCGGCAATTAAGCTGATGATACTGAGAGTAAAACACCAGGGAAAAAGCAGAACTAAGACTTTTTATCGTTCGAGAATAAAGTGAGTTTCCAAATGCAGCAAGGAGTCATGAGTCTTATGCATCAGCTGTGTGAAAGGTTGATGTCAGGAGAAAGAAACTAACTGCAGCTCTTTGGAAACAGAGTGAGAGGAAAGCGAGAAGCAACAAAGCAAGGAAACAGAAAAACACAGAAGTCAGGAAGGGTGGACTGATGGAAGGAGGAGAAAAACTGAAATGGCCTGCTGAAGAGAGTCAATGAAGGGAGTGACAGCTGTATGGATTAGGGGTAAAAGAAGAGGACGATGAAGGGTGAAAGGAGGGCTGGAAAGAGGGAAGGATGAATAGAGTAAATGTGTGGGACAGCACAAAAAGAGGAGATGGAAAGGAAGAAAAGAGGCAGAACTATTTTGTTATGAGTAAAATAAGTGGAAGAATGAAGAAGAATGTGCTGAGAAGTGGAGAAGGAGAAATGGGGTACAGTAGCAAAAGGAGGTCATCTTTTATGAGAAAGGACACTTTACCGACGCTGGCACACGACTGCACTGAAGTGGAAACAGGACCAGTTCTCTGGACCTCTTATTATCCGAGCTGCTGTGAACTATATTAACGTGCGTCTGCATGTGCTCGTCTTCCATTAATTCGTGTCTGATCAGGCGTCATCATCAGTTAATTGACTGATAATTGTGTTTTCACTGTCCACCCTCAAAGAGGTTGGATTAAAATGCAGGAGAAGGGCAAAGCAGACGGAGGAGGAATGAGTGAACAACGAAGGTCACACGGAGAGGAAGTGTGGGACTTATTTAGGGTGACCGGTCTTTTGTGTGGTCGGGCCAGTTAAACAGAGCAGACCAACGTCAGACTTTCAAAGCCGGTTTTGTGTTGCACTAATGCTTGGATTTGCAGAGGAACTGCACGGGTGACCAGTATTAGATTGAACAATGTGTAGAATACGTTTGTGTGCTTGCAGTGACATTTAGAGGCAGAGAGCTCAGAGTTACAGCGATAGCATCTGTCTCCGGTCTTTATCATTTGGTAGATAACAGCTCCGCTGGCTTTAGCTCATTACGGCCCGCGGATCAGCTCTCAGTGAAGTTCGGCTCAGTTAGGTTCACTTAGAGTCCAGCTTGTATGAACACTGACCGTCTTTTTAGCACATGGACTAAAACTGTGATGAAATCTCTCGCTCCCTGCCTTTGATTGTTCCGTCTTATCGTGTTTTCTGCTCGTGCGGTCAACAAGCATGTTGAATTTTCTCTGGCAACAGCTTCCACACACTTAACTCAGTTACAGCTGATTATTACACAGTACATGCCAATTTGCATCAACAATAAAACCACTCGCAGGTAAAGTGAGAAACGTTGATTAGCTCGTTGTTCTGCCACTTGTCAAGTTGTAAGATTTAACAGCAAATGATTTGCTAGCCCCTCCTGAGGCTTGTGTGCATCGTTTGTTGTGGCGGGAGTTTTCAGGGAAGTTTGAACCCAGAGGATGCCACCAAAAACACCGAATCACACCTAAACAGTTTTATAGAGGCCTTGGAGCTGCTGCAGGCTTCCCTGAATTTGGTTTCACACACAGGTCAGATTTATTGGTGCCAAGGTGACTCTTTCTCTGACCTTCTCACCAGCAGTCAGACTGGGACCGAGGCGACACCACAGACTGATTGGCCATCTGAAATTATGCCTACCACCTCCGATCTGCGAGTAGAATGAGCCAGTCTCCAGAAGCAACACAGCTCATTCCCGCCTTTGTTTACCTCATAATGGAGGAAGGACATCGCGGACTTTCCCGCGAGAATTAAACTCCGCCCACAGGCTCGGGGATTTTCGCATTCCTGAGAAGTCCTTCGGATCTTTATGTGAACACTACACCGCCAGTTCGAGACCGAACTCATGCCATCCAGCCCGACTGTGCTGACGCTAATGGGCAAGCGCCAATGGTCTCCTGTTTCCTAAAGAGGACATTGGCTTCTTGTACTGAACTTTTTTTGTTGTATTGAACATTACTCTTCCCTTCCTTTAAAAGTGTGGTTCACTGACAAAACTGTTTTCGGTCGCTCTGAGTTTTTCATGCAGGTTGAACATGAAAATAGTCTCCTACACCAATCTGCTGCATGAGCTTCTGACAGTAAATCTCTGGGATTTTAAAAGCCTAATCTACATCAGACTGTCACTTAACACTCATGGTCTCACCCATTTTAGCTCATGACGGGGAAAGTTGTTGTTGGTTTAGCGTCCAGGAAACAGCAGAGAACATCTCGACTAGTAGAAGCTAACTGTTAGCATTAGCAACACCACATGGCAGAAGTCCTTCAGGCTTATGTTATTTGTGGAGATAAAACATCAGTGTTGCTGAGCAGTCACTGGCAGAGTTGCATTGCTATTATCTAATCAGAGGCAAGATGTCCAAATGTCAAGAAATAAGACTCCAAATCCTGCTGTCTGAAGCTAATTTAGCCCAATCTTAATACTGGCACTGCACCCTACACCCTCCTGTGAAGTGCACTTGGAGGAAGCGCACAGTAACCCCTCCTTTCCACCGGAACTGTGACGAAGCCGTCAGCAGCACGTTACAGCAGCAGCACGTCATAGCTGCTGATAGGAACCGCTGTGGTCAACAGAACCTTTTCCACCGGAGCCGTCAGCAGCGCGAGTCGGTCGCGTCTCAGGAGCAGCATGTCGCGGTCCTTACGCCTACGCCTCTGACGGGTCAAGTTCGACATTTTTGGGGAAGGAAAGACAGGAAATCGGACGCGGAAATGGAGGGAAGCTTCCCGAGATTTTCAGAATAAAGAACGTACTGCCTTCCGGTTGCTTTACTTTTAAAAGAAGTTACTAAATGTGCGGCCCCGTGAGAAGTTATCACCTAGCTAGAGGTCTCCTTAGTTTTTCAGGTCCATATTGGCGATTATAAAACAGCCATGTTGTAGTTTTCTCCTGCTTGTTGTAGTGTTTACTGACGAAGTCACACGAGTGACTTCGTGCTCGGTCGGTGACAGCTGCTCCCCTGCCAAGCAGCAGCTTACGGGAGCAAGACGTGCTGCTGACGGCTCCGGTAGAAAGGAGGGGTTACCCCTGCTTTCCACAGCAGCCACCAGCAGCACGTTACTGCAGCAGCACGTCTTGCTCCCGTAAGCTGCTGCTTGGCCCTTCCCACGAGACGCGAAGCAGCAGGGGAGCAGCTGTCACCGACCGAGCACGAAGTCACTCGTGTGACTTCGTCAGTAAACACAACAACAAGCAGGAGAAAACTACAACATGGTTTGTGTTTTATGTTCTGTCCGTTTTATAATCGCCAATACGGACCTGAAAAACTAAGGAGACCGCTAGCTAGGTGATAACTTCTCACGGGGCCGCACAGTTAGTAACTTTTTTTAAAAGTAAAGCAACCGGAAGGCAGTACGTTTCTTTATTCTGAAAATCTCGGGAAGCTTTGCTCCATTTCCGTGTCTGATTTCCTGTCTTTCCTTCCTCAAAAATGTCGAACTTGACCCGTTTCAGAGGCGTCGCACGTAGAAAATAGAACCAGCGTGTAAGGGCCGCGACATGCTGCTCCTGAGACGTGGCCGACTCGCGCTGCTGACGGCTGCTGATGGCTGCTGACGGCTCCAGTGGAAAAGGTTCTGTTGACCACAGCGGTTCCTATCAGCAGCTATGACATGCTGCTGCAGTAACGTGCTGCTGACGGCTCCTGTGGAAAGCCGGGGTTAGGCTTTGAGTGCACAGTACACTTGTGTAACAAACTAGGAAAAGGAGCATCGACTACGACATATGCCAAGATGCCGTTTGCTGTTTGTGCTACTTTAAAAAAAAGTATTTTTTAACTTTTTGAAAATAATTATTTGACTTAATTTGCACTGATTGTCATCCACATTAAATCTTAATCCACAACATTCAGAGCATAGACAAATATCATTATCTGTCTTAAATGAACTTCTTTCATTTGAAAATATTTACAGAAAAGGCACTTGAGCCATTGCTCTGCTGCCCTGTTCAAATTCCCACACAGCAATGGATTGTGGGTAAAACCCTTGCCCGAAGTCTGCATTAATGCAGACTTAGGTGATGGGCAGATAAAGAGAGCAAAAGGGGTGTGGTCAACTTCTGCACAAATCGGGACGCCCCAAGCGCAAGCACCCATGGCCAGGAACGTGCAACTGAACGGTGCAAGGATGGAAGTGTGAGAATTGGGACTGGGCCTCCTGAAACAAGCACTTCAGGTTTAATTACACAAATCATAGCTTGAAATGCTTAAGTTGTAAGCTTATAAGTTAAATTCTATAGGTGCTATATCAAATGCAAGCCATTTACCATTTTCTATAAGCAGATCATTGTTCCCTTACATTATTATTCCAATCGGATGGTCTAGATGAGTAAATGGAAAAACAAACAAACAAATAAAACAACTAATGGTAGCATTTGGGTATTATATATGTCTAGAGATCTGTTTTATATTTGAACATTGATTTTTTAACATACATCACACTGAAAGTTCAGATGAAGAAATGACAACAGGAATCTATTTTTTCCCCACAACTACAATTATTGTACTTTATTTCCAAACAAGGGCAGAATAACCTGTTAGCAGCTAGCTTGTTTGTGTTTGTGGTATAATTAGAAGAGGGCATTATGTCCTCTTTAACAGGTCTCATCATAAACTGATGAGTTGTGAGGACCCAAAAACAGATTCAAGATGCAACAACATGCAAGACATGAAACAGCAGCAAGCAGAAAGAAACAGAACCTGAGTAACTGACAGTGACAGGAAACTGTATCCACTTGGAGCGGTGTTCACTGAGTGGAGATGAGAAACAGGTGTGAGTGGAACTGGAGACCAGGAGAACACTGGTTCAGAACAAAACAACTCTAATGCAAAACCCTGATATGGTGACAAATTACACCATAAAAGGTAATAATAGTGTAAGTGACCATTTATCTAGTGTTTTAACATTTTAATTGCTGTCTTCATTATTGTGCTTTACGCTCCACTTATTAGAAGCGTGGTTACTCTTAAAATACATACAGACAAATGCAGAAGATTTGAAAAATATTGAAAACCTCTTTTTAAAATCTTGTTTCTGATTATTATTGGTCACTCTGAGTTTTTCATGCAGGCTGAACATGAAAGTAGTCTCCTACACCGATCTCCTGCATTAGCTTCTGATAGAAAATAGATGGTGACACCCTAAGGTGTGAAAAGTCTGACAGATCTACGTCACACATTTTTGGACTCACCCCTTGTGTCTCACGAAGGGGAAGGCTGTTATTGGTTTAGGGTGCAGGAAACAGCAGGGATCATTTTGGCTAATAGAAACTAATCGTTAGCATTAGCAAGTTCACCACACAGTAGAACTCCTCCAGACTTGTGTTATTTGTGGAGATAAAAGACCCATGATGTGTCAGTGGTAGAGTCACATTGCTGTTATCCAATCAGAGGCAAGATGTCCAAAAATCAGGAAATAAGACTCCAAAACCTGCCGTATAAAGCTCAGCTGCGATTTCTAACTTCCAGTTCCTGGAAATAGTGCACCGGTGTGTTTTGCCCCCTCGAGTACGACTTACAAGGCATTCATTCCTACAAGAGACCACTGGAAATGTATTGATTAAACAAGTGTTCCACACTTTTAACTTTAAAATGAAATCTGTTGTTTTGGATTGATTGAAAACGTTTATTATGAGGGATAGAGTTAGCTGCATCAGAATCCAACAATTTCTGTGAGAAAACTCCATTGTGAGCTCTTATATGATTAGCTATCGTGCAAAAATGTTGAACTTTATTCAGCTTTATTAGTAAAAAAAATAATGTTTTAACGATTTCATCTATTGTGGAGCATGAACTGCTGCCGAATGCGGGCTCAGATGTCATGGGGACATGAGGCTGGGAGGATATTCTGTGTTTAATCTGACTGAGCATACTGTATGGATAATCCGCTTTCGCTTACTTTTACTCAGTTTCATTCATTTTACTTTTATGGGGAAATGATGTAATCTCTCTCTCAAGCATGACTGTTATTCTGGTGCGTGTTGCTCTTCTGTTTCATTTTTTTTCCTCATCTTTGCAAAGCTTGCCCCCACCAAAGTAAAGTTTGATACTTTCCACCTTTAATCACTGATTTAAACCCAGTTGAAGAAGGGGACATGTAACAGGTTTAAATGCAACTTCTGAAATCCTGCTTGGTGTGTTGATGTGGATTAGCGCTTTGCTAACTTTTGGTTTTTCTTCTTTCTACTCCAGGCTCCGACTACTCGCCTCCTCCCCCTCTTCCTCGCCCTCCTCCCGCTGGCCTGTCGAATGAGCACAGAGGAGGCAGTAGCCATGGTGACCACAGTGGAGGAGGGGGAGGGGTTAACCATGGGGTGGGCATGGTTGGCCTCGCCCCGGAGCACATTCCCACGCCGGGAGCAGCCCTGAGCTGGCAGGCGGCCATTGATGCTGCGCGGCAGGCAAAGATGATGGGTAACGCTGTGTCAGGTGGAGGGGCGGGACTTGGAGTGGGAGGGGGCGGGCCCATTTCCACAGCCAGTTCTACGCAAAGAAAGAGACAGCACTATACTACTAAACCCAAGAAACAGACCACAACGACAGCCACGAGGCCGCCGCGGGCCCTACTCTGTCTCACACTCAAGAACCCCATCCGCCGGGCCTGCATCAGCATCGTAGAATGGAAGTATCCTTCACCCCAGAGTCCAGAAATCATTTACACTGATTTCTGTTCTGTTTTGCAGCTTCATGAGTTTATTTTTCTTTTTTAACATCCATTAAGTATAGATGATCAGGGGCAAACCAATAAAGTTGTTGATGCTTGACACTGTTAAGTAGCCTGAGGGAATCTAATGAAACATTTATTAAGCATTTTGTTGCTTTGGCTATCTTTCATTTACAGCTAAAACAAACAAAAAAATTTAACTTGGCATCTTTAAAAACTACTTTTTCGCTTGTGGAGGAGCTGCAGTGAACCCTACTCCCTGGTTTAATGACAGCCTTCGCAGCCTGAAGCGCCAATGCAGAAAAATTGAGCGTTTGTGGAAGAAAACTCATCTCCACGTCCATCTGCTGCACCTAAAGGATCTTCTGACATCCTTTAACTCTGAAGTCAGAGATGCTAGAGTTTCCTATTTTTCCAACCTGGTGTCCCAGAGCAAAGGGAACCCCAAGGTGCTGTTTAACACCATCAGCAGCATCGTGTCTCCTGCCTCTCCTACAGCCTCCATCCACTCTGTTGAAGACTGTGAGAACTTTCTGTCTTTCTTTGTGGATAAAGTCAATAAGGTTAGATCTAGCATCTCTCCTTCAGCCTTATCGCTGCCTCTCCCGACTCCAACCAGGCCCATCATCCTAGATAGCTTTGCTCCTGTTTCTTTGCCTGAGTTAACCAAACTAGTTAACTCTATGAAGACCTCTGCATGCCCCCTCGACATCATACCCTCATCTTTGTTTAAAAGTGCTTTTCAGTCCATCGGTCCCAGCGTGCTCTCTATAATTAATGCTTCTCTGCTCTCTGGTCAGGTCCCTGCTTACTTTAAGAACGCTGTAATCCACCCGCTTCTTAAAAAACCGAGTCTTGACGCCTCTCTCCATAGCAGCTTCAGACCCATCTCTAAACTTCCGTTCATCTCCAAGATCTTGGAAAAGGTTGTGGCTAAACAACTCACAGCTGCTCTTGATGAACATAACATCTATGATAGCTTCCAGTCAGGTTTTCGTAGAGCTCATTCTACTGAAACAGCTCTTCTTAGGGTCTCTAATGACCTTCTGACTCACAGTGATGCAGGGGACTGTTCTGTTCTGGTCCTGTTGGACCTGACTGCAGCCTTTGACACTGTTGACCATCACCTGCTACTGGAGAGGCTGAGAGACTGGGTAGGCCTATCAGGATCTGCTCTGGAGTGGTTCTCCTCTTATCTCTCTAAGCGCTCCTTTTCTGTGGCCGTCTCCAAGTTTAGGTCCTCCACCACCTCTCTTACCCATGGTGTCCCACAAGGTTCTGTGCTGGGGCCTCAGCTCTTCCTCCTCTATCTGCTCCCTCTTCAGCACATCCTGAGCTCCTTCAAAGGAATCTCCTACCATCTTTATGCAGATGACATCCAACTGTACATCTCCTTTAAGCCCCATGAGATGTCTAAGCTGCAGCTGTTACACACCTGCTTAGACTCTATCAAAACCTGGATGGCTGGGAGCTTTCTACAGCTGAATGAAGATAAGACTGAGATCCTCATCTGTGCCCCAGACAAGCTGGTTCCCAAAGTCAGAGACTCTCTTGATCAGCTTGCTTCCCACACCAAACCCTCCGTCAGGAATCTTGGCATGACATTTGACCCAGCTCTCACCCTGGATTCTCATGTCAGTTCTCTTGTTCACTCTTCCTTCTTCCATCTCAGGAACATTGCTAAGCTGAGTCCCATTCTGTCCCGCTCTGAACTTGAGACAGTTCTCCACACCTTCATCTCAGTGGTCTTCTTTAAAAAGCAGCTGAAGACTCACTTGTTCAAGCTGGCTTTTGTATGACCTTCTTCACCACTCTCTCTTTATTCTGCTCTCCCACCTATTCCACCGTCCTCAGGATCCACTGATTTCCCTCTTTCCTGTTCACTCTCTCTCTCTTTCTTAACATTTTTAAAATCACAATTGTCTATTTTTTGCTCATTTTAAATACATTTCAACCATTTTCTAAATTCTTTTTCATATTTTTACAATTTTTGTTTTTGTGAAGCGCCTCGTGATTTTTATCTTGAGATGCGCTATAGAAATTGTATTTTCTTCTTCTTCTTTTACATCTGTTATGTAAAGATGCAACAGGACTCCTCCTTTATTCATCCCACCTGGATCTCACACCTCCTCCTCCCTTCACATCAGTGGTCCTTTCCCCTAACCTCCTTTTTTAAAACCTTCTTTACTTCTTTAGTTTATGTTTAAATGCTTTGTTCTACCTTAAGGTAACACTGAACCACAGCAAGGCAGAGATGATCAGTGTCACAATCAAAGTAATCAATTTTTCACTCAAGTGACCAGGAGCTTCCCCTCTGCAGGAGTGGAGTAGCACTTCATCCTTTAGGGATGAAAGGAGAGGAAGTGGAGGCGTAAGGGAAATGAGAAAGGCAGGAATGTGGGCAGGACACGGACGACAACGGGACTGATAATGGAGTATCGAGACAGAGGAGAAAGGAGTGAGGGATTGAGAGGAGGAGGGGAAGGGAAAACAAGACAGTTACAGGGCAGGTGGAGGGCAAACAAAGGTGGGAGGGAAGGATGTTAAGGACCAAATGGAGGGAACAGAGGAATCGTGGTAATAAAGGAAAAACGAGATTGAAATGACTTTTGGTGATAAATCAGTAAAATATAAATGGAAAAGTAAATTATGTCTTCTCTTATAATGCTCATAAATTAAATCATTATTCTCCAATAACCTCATTGGAAACGTAGTATTAAAGCTCAGAAATAACTTTAATGGGAGTTTTTGATGGAATTGTGCTTTGAGTCTGATTTTAACAATTATCTCTCGACTCTACTCTTTGTTCCTGCCGCTGTTGCCTCACAGCGGGACTAAAATTATCAGTGACAAGGAATTTATATTGAATATTCCGTTTCAGATGATGCTATAATTATTTGTGACATGCTCACAAATCAGAATATTTATCAAAGTGCTGCAAAAACATTGTCGGCTTCAGTTTAGTCCCGCATCTGTTTTGATGTTTTGACAGATTTTGTTTATATTTTTACACATCAGAGATTCTTTATTCCAAAAATAAAATCTCTTCCCATGGTGATCAGGGCTGTATTTTTAGGTATGCTAATCTCCTCTCGCTGCAAAACGATGAATATGAATAACTTTTTTGCTGGTCACCTTGAGTTCCCATTATCGATAATCAAATCAGCAGCAGCCCACCTTAAACATACAGTCCAGCTGGGCTGAAGCTTAAAATAAATAAAGATTTAATTGGAGGAAGCAGGCACAAACCCCTCAGGGTCACTTGAGCGATTTCATCCAATGACTGATGAGCTTTCAGATCATTAATATGAAAGGGACACGAGGGATGACCACAAATCTGGAAAAGTGATGTATCTTAATCCTAATTCTTGTTTGTCCTGCTCTGTGTATTTTTTGACGCTTTACTTTGGTGTGTGTGAGCATGTGTGCCGTCTCTGTGTTCGGCGAGCGCCTTTTCATCTGAGGATAGCAGATCCAAAAATCTTCCTTTGTTGCCATGACGACAGCTACCATTCTCAACAGGTCGACGAGGCCCATCTGAGCTCAGACAATGACACACACTCAGGTCATAGAATGCATGTCCACACTGTTGAAGGATAAAAACATTCATCATGGCTTCGATGAGGTTTAAGACACTCGGTGTAATCACAGTGTTTTTGTGTGAAGTGGATGCTGCAAGGTCAGTGAGAGACTCGTTTGTGCCTTTAAGTGGTAGTTTGCTGAAAGTGCCACTGAGTTCACAGGTTTACTCTCCTTTTTGTCATCAAACACTTTAGCAATCATGCTATTTATGCACATTTTCAAGTAAATCAGGAACATTGATAAATATTCCATGCACATCCCATCGGAGTACTGAGCGCTCCCAGATTGTATCAGCACATCCAAGCTCTCTTATTGGGCTCTGTCGAGATAAGAGATCATCCATGTAATAGTGAGCAGCATGTGGTGTTTATGTGCTGGATCTGAGAAGCAGCTTCCGGATGAAACCCCGGTGTGACAGCACATCCTCAGTATAGAGCGTCAGCTGCTTAAAATACTTAATAAACAGTTTGTGGAGAACTTGGAGCCATATCAGATATAGCAAACACGGTGCTGAATAAGCTGTAAATCCTTCTGAGCCACCTGAGGAGGAATTTCACGTTTGTTATGTTTGCAGCATCAAGCAGCCAGTTAGCCTAAAGTAAAAGACTAATTGATTCCGCCTGATATTTTTTCTTCCCCTCTGTGTTGTTAAAGATGGATACTGCTGTTGTTGTGACAATGACTTTAAATTATTAACAGACGTGTTGCTTGATTTGATTCCTCACCCAGAGCTGCGAGTGATGCTTTTGCTCTCAACAGCACAGCAGAGAGTGGATTTATTATCATGTTGATGGAAGCAGACCTCAAGGGTGTTGGAAATTATGGGTCAGGAACCCAGAATGAGTCACAAGCTCATGTTTCAGTAGGTCCCCGCATGTCTAAAGTGACTTTAATGAGCCCTTGGTATGAGGATGAGTGATTATTTTGATGCATTTTGGTCCCAAGCTGATGAGCCGAATGGGCTCGTGGTCGACACTGTTCAAAGGTCAGCCCTTAATCCAAACATAAACAATGTTTTAGCCTTTTCTCTGTCTGCGTCTGCAGAGCTCCTTCTAAAACAGTAGTTAGAGCTTCCTCTTTCTGGAAAGGACGCACAGACCGAGTTTTCTCTAGCAATTATAGGCATGATGTACAGAATTGTTGAAGTTTTGGGGGCTTTTTTAGCTCAGACGTTGTTTAGAAAACCATGTTTGTGGATTTCAGAAGTCACAAAATGTCCTGTAGAGATTATAGAACTGGGAATTAAAATATTCCAAGGATAGGAGTTGACGTACAAAAACAAGTTTAGTCAGTCATACTTTTCATTTATTCGAACGCTAAACTAACAAAAGCTTTGTGTGTGTGTGTGTGTGTGTGTGTGTGTTTTAGAACCAATATGAGCCTAAACCATCAAGATTACCCAATAAAACTGCTGGGTATTCTTTGCCCCACCCCCACCCCCCCACCATTTTTTGGACATTTAGATAAATGAAGGTGTGGATCACTGAAAACCCATCTTTAAATGAATATTTCTGATTTATAATCGATTACTTAGCGTTTCCATGCAGGCTGAACATCTCCTGGATTAGCTACTTATAGGAAATAGTCGGTGAAACTCTAGGGTTAGAAAAACCTGAAGATCTACGTCAAACTGTCACTTAACAATTCTGGGCTCACCCAACTTACCTCACGGCGGGGAAGGCTAACAGTTAGCATAAGCAACTCCACCACATGGCAAAACTCCTCCAGGCTTGTGGTATTTGAAAAGTAAACAGAGTCAGTGATAGAGTCTCAGATAAAAAAAATCATTTAGTCTTTGTTGTAAATTAAAATTACTGTTATTTGTTTTTTTATAAAACAAACGTTTGCAGGTTGAAAGATGTTTATCTCATACCTGCTGACAGTTTCGACTGAAGGCTTCAGTCTTCCTCAGAGAGTCATCTGACGTCCGCCGTCCCGCAAACATTTATCTTACAAGTGGTAGTGTGAATAAGTGAGATGTCCAAATATCAGAAGGTAACACTCAACATCCTGCCGCCTGAAGCTCTCCTCTGATCTGGCAATCTTCTATCCTGAAACTGGAGCACCTGGGTTTTTGTACCCAGAGTATGACTTACAAGGCATTCATTCCTACTATAGAGACCACTGCAAATGTGCTGGTTAAATGAGTGAACTACACCTTTAACTCTATATTTTTGTGTGCAATGAATATAAAAGAAGAACAAAAAGTTTAGCAATGCAGTGACACTTTTATAATGTTCTTCCCCTCTGTCCTACAGAACAACGTGTTCATACATTCTGTTTACGTTATGCTATGAGGTCTGGAGACTATGTGGGGGGAAAGGAAGGAAAGAATAGATGCAGAAAGTAGAGAGAGGGCAAAAAGAGGAGGAGGGAGGTGACAGCAGTGGCAGTTTGTAATTGTTGATGAAAACCAGACCTCCTCCATCTCTCCTTCACATTCTCTCTTTCCCTGCCCCTATCTCCTCACTCTCCGCTCTCCTTTTCTCTCAAAGGCCCCAAATAATGAGGTCAGTCTCCTCTCAAGGATCGCTCCAAAAAAACCCCGCTCCACATCTCTGCTCTCACTCCAGCTCTCTTTCTCCGTCTGCGTCCCTGTCTTCCACGCGAACGGCCCGCTCCTCAACGCAGCCATATTAGGACATGCGCTGTATCGCCAAACCTCCTCCTGCCCACACAAAGAGCTCCCAAACTCTCTCAACGTGTTTTATTGTCAACCAAAAGGCAGGTTCAAGAGCTTTGATCTCTTTCTTTATGTACACTGCTTGTGCACTTTGCTGTGTGCATGCATACCTCCACTTATGTAAGGATGCTTTGTGGTTTAAAAATAAAAAGGGAGCAGGATTTGAACTTAACTTCATTTGCATAAACAGAGAAGTTTTAATATTAAATACTAATTTGTATAATAAAGGGACCAGATTAATGCTGTGCATGTCATTTGCATATTCCTTAATTTCCCTCTCAGACCATTTGAGATCATCATCCTGATGACCATCTTTGCTAACTGTGTGGCCTTAGCTGTCTACATCCCCTTCCCCGAGGATGATTCCAATGCCACAAACTCCAACCTGGTGAGTACTGCATGATTATTTCCGTTGAGCGGTCGCTGGTTTAAGCAGCTCATTCTTTGGTTTTTCTGCTATAGTCTGGATTACGTAGTTGTCTGTTCAACTGGTGCTTTGCAGCTCTGTGTGGTTCACTGCCGCTCCCAATTTGAGACAAGTTTACGAGGGCGACACACACAAATGAAGGCTGTAGGAAAATGTGTGAAAAGACAAAATGTCAAATAACAGCATAATAAATTAGGATAATATTAGGAAACGCTACTAAAATGTCACATCACTTAAGTATGATTTAGTTCTGATTGCTCTTAATAAAGAGTTGGGATGATTAGAGAGTTTTGGTTTTTCTGAAGGAGTCTTTATTTTCCTGGATGAAAGAATTTAGTCGCTCTTGGTGATTTGACTTGCCTTAATTTGGTGATTCAAGGTGCAGAGAAAGTGTCATCAGTCTAATTGGGTAAAGTAATAAATGAACCGTTTATTTCTGACAAAAAGAAGCAAACAAAAATGTATTTTTTAAATTATTTATGTTCCATGATTCACCTACTTTATGCTCTGCCTCTTTGGATAGATGGATGGAACAGAAAATCCATCCCAGGTTTCATGTGTGTGTGTGTGTGTTTTGATTTGATCCCAGCTGTTGCGTGTAGTGTCCACTGAAACCAGCAGCTTTAACTCTACAGCACATTTATCCGTGACAGACTATAATTCCTACATCACACTTTTTGACACCCATGCTAATACAGCAACTCACTTCACTCATGTGGTGACACTAGTTGTCCACGAGCAGTTTCACTAGAAGTTGTTGTTTCAGACCTAATAGGCAGCTGCTGGGTTTTGCTGCTTGATGGAGCCTTTTAATGTAAAATATATATATGTGGGCTGCAGCAACTGAGCTCATGTCCCATCATGCCTGTGAATAGCTACCACTTAGTGAGTAGTAAGTACATTTTTATTTGTATAGCACTTATCACAGACACAGAATCACAAAGTGCTTCAAATAGATCAGAACAAACTAAAACATAAAAATCATAATGATCTCAAAACAGAAATAGATTAACATCAGAAATAATAAAGTCATAAAATTATAAATTTTCATAAACAGATGCAATATTACAAATTTGAGTTAAAAACAAGAAAATAGAAGCTTTAGCTTAAAACAGCTTTAAATAAATAAAAAACACATAAAGACTCTTAAGTGTCCAGACTGTCAATTTGAGTACCCTTGACATTTTAATCGATATGGTACCATATCCTGATACCTACGAATCGATTTCGGTACTCGACAGTACCAATTTACGATACTTCTGAGGGTCTAATAATTATTTAAATAGTTTTTTAGCTTTTTTATAGCAGATTAACATGCCTAATACTCAGATCGTTTTCACTGGTTTCATCGTCACCCAGTAGCCCATCGCATTTAGTGATGTGAAGCCAAACTTTGGAGCATGTTCGCTTTCTTCTAGTCGGCATTTCGGCATTCCGAGGATAAAGCGAACACATCAGTAACTGAATGGAAGCTAACATATCAAGCTAACGCCATCTTAAACATTTTATTTACGTACCAGAGCAGACTAAGATGATGATGCCTCACTTAGATCCTTGTTGCTGGTTTCATCATCACCCATTTACCCATCCCATTTAGTAAAGTGGATCCAAACTTCAGAACGCTTCCTCTCTGCTGTGCTGCTTTGTTTACAGCTCGCCCACAGTTACTGACGACATTACGCTCTTGCGCCACGCGGCTCGGATACCGGAAAAAAGGCACAGTTTAATATGGCGTGAATTGGTACTCAGTTGGTACTGTAGAATTTGGTCGGTGCCTTAAAAAGTACCGGATTCGGTACCCATCCCTACTGTCAATGCTGCGTAAGGATAAAGGAAGATCATCACAAAGTCAGGGTGCAACAGTCTGGAAGGAGCGATTACCTCAACTTTTATATCTGGTCTTTGGAACTTCTAGAAGGTTCTGTTGTGTGGACCTGAGGGCTCGGGTTGGAGCATAAGGCTTTAACAGTTCAGTAATATAGGGAGGAGCTTGACCATGTAGAGCATTGAAAGTTATAACCAGGATTCTAAAACGAATTCTTAAGTTAACGGGTAACAGTGCAGATAAAATAGGGGTGAGGTCTGCTCTTCTGTTTGCCTTGCTGCAGAGTTCTTGACCAACTGAAGGCGGTCAAAGTAACTTTGATTAGACATTATTTTTTGGTCTCGTTTACATTTTAAAACAATTGTGATGCATAAAACATCATTTTGACCCTTTTTAATAAGGTTTCCTGCAGATTGTTTTGATCTGATGTAAAAAAAATATTCTCTTTCTGTTTTAATATTGTTTATCAGCACATTTTCCTTTTTTTCGTCCCAAGTCTAAGTTTACATTTCTGTTCTATTACACTTGGAACAAACATGGCAAGTACAACATTTAATGAGTCAACCAAAACCTTTTGGTGATGTTAAATTTAAAAACGCAAATCACACTCTGGGTGGAGTCTTAATTCACCCACACTTCCTGTTTGAAAAATGCGCCTAAAGGAAGCGTCGCCTGGCAGACCGAGAGAGAGGCACTGAGGCAGTGACTGAAAGCACCCCCACTCAAACCCCCCACATGCTTTTGGAGTATCTCAATTGGAAAAATGAGTTGTTAACAAGTGTGTGAACACTCATGCATGCACACACACAGCAGACTCACCGCTCTCTAGAACGAGCAGACACAGGAACTGCAGCAGGCTGGAGGATTTCCTGTCCACTGCGGTCACTAGAAGAAAAGGGAAGGAGGACATTTTTTAAGAAGGCAAGCGGCTCTGAGTCGTAACATTTCATATCGGCAGGTGAGCGGCTGAGCCAGCTGGAGGTGCATAGAATATTTATACATGTACGACACAGACAGCAGCACACCGAACCTCTTTAGCCATCAGCTGTGGCTGATTCTAAATCAACGTGGAGCAGAGTTTTAACCTGCAGATGGAAAAATAATTACAGCTTTGGGCTGAAACTGAACTGCCAAAATAATGACTACACATGCCCACTATTACACACTCATCTGTAAAGGTTATCGGCAAAAAAAAAAGTTGATTTAGGTGTTACTCATTCTTTAAATTCCTATTGATCCATTTTATTCCTAATTTCTACACAAATGTAAGCTCAAGGTGTAGGGAAGTACATCATCTCAAACTTTTGTATGATTCATCTGTGTAAATGTGTGTGTGGGTGTGTGTGTCAGCGTGCAGATGCGTGACACTAATCCTTCCAGCAGAATGCAACATCTGCCACTCTGTCTCTTTCTTTCTCTTCTTCTTTTTGGATTATTTTGGCACTGTTGCTTATTCTTGAGAGCTGATGCTTCATAATGCAGATCTGGTATTGAGCTCAGCCCCCCCCATTTTCTCACATAACGATGCAAGTGTGAGATCAGGTATGTGAGTCAGTAAATGAGTAAATACAACTGAGGCAGAGCAGCTGTTTATGTCCTGTCAATCTGTGTCGTAGCTCCCACTCTGTCTCTCTCTGTCTCTGTTTCTCTCTGCCTGTCTGTCTGTCTCTGTGTCGGCAGAAAGCATGACTGCATAAATTACAGCTATTACTTTTTAAATAGACTAAATGTCAGTTTGCTTTCATCATTAGGTGACAAACTAAAATACCTCATTTTTGTTTGATGTGCTCGAACAGATTCTACCTTTAGCGGCTTCAGTTTTTGTCCGAATAGAAATGATCAGATAAGACCCTCCCAGGCAATCTTGTTTTCATCTTTTATATTCTGGGATGCCTGGTGGCTCCTCCAACCACTCAAACTAATGAACAGATATACAACACATGTGCACACACCCACACCTAACACACAAGCTTTTCACCACCCTCGCAGCTGTGGTCAATTAGCTTTATAACCTTCTCACAAACAGGAAGCTTTGTGCAGATGCACCACGGGCTTAAATATATGTTTGAACTATGCGTCTGTCCGGGTGCTGGTGGGTTAAACTGTTTTTGTGCCTTTTAAAGACAGTTGTTAAACGTTTGTTTCTCCTGATTGGATTAGGTTTGAAAAAACTCAGGCCTTTTATGCTATAATTAGAAATTGACAATGACAAAACTGATTGTGCAACCTGTTGCCATGAAATAGAGAAAGAAAAGAGACGACTCTTAATTTTATTTTAAAATTATGCATGCATTTTCAATTTTCACACAAATGTAACGATTACTGGATGAAATCAGTGGCATCCTGGCTACAGTTGAGTCCCTTGGTGATGTTTCTCAGACTGCAGCATCTATAATTGAGTTTTCTAATAACTATGGCAGCCCTTGTTAGCTTTAACTTAAGCCTCCCTTATGTAATACCAGGGGTGTGTTGAATTGCTTCCTGCATAAGATTTCTATTTCAGTCTGCATCCCATAATGTGCCGCTTTGTCTCCTTGACGACTTGCCCAATAATAGCAGCAGCAGAGGTTGTCATGGATATGGTAACCGTAGTGATGCTTCTCATCTGTCCTTGGTTACAGAGGGAGGCAGGTAGGAACCATAGCGAGGTAGACTGTCCTCTCTTAGGAAGTAAATAAAAGCTGCACTTCAGCTGAGTTTAAATGTTTAGCTTTAGATTTCTCTTGGATTAAAATAAAATTTTTATTTTCCTGCTGCTGATTCCTCTCTTACTATTCCTCTGGATCATGCTGTTCTCATCACTTTGTTTTCATGAACTCATTATACTTCCTGATCAATCGAATAATGATGCCTTGAGCCAGCAATTTACTGATCAATAAACCTGACCATTGGAATGGATGGATGTGTGTGTGTGTGTGTGTGTGTGTGTGTGTGTGTGTGTGTGTGTGTGTGTGTGTGTGTGTGTGTGTGTGTGTGTAAAACACTAAAAGAAAAGTAGTCTCTTCTGAAGCCGGAAACATCACCATGGGACGTTACCATGGTGATGTTCTATCTGGCTGGTCTGGTAGAGCTGTAGCATTAGCGTGTTCCCGGGACCCCGCTGCCTTGCAGCCCCGATGCCGCAGCTATCTGATGGCTTCATCTGGGCTGTTTGCATCGCAAGTAACGTTGTTTACGTGGTTTTTTGTGAAGCCAGTAACAGGTTCACAGTGCGGAGGCACAGCTGGTCGTTTCACCACATTCACACGAGGATAACCCTCATTAGCACAAGAGCTTAATATGAGCCTGTCTTTTTTAGTAAGTGTCTGTTAGGATCTGGCAACTCAATAGTTAAGCTAACTTTTTTGTTAACTAGCCTTTAGTTTAGCGCCAATGTTTGAAGAACAAGAAAATCAGAGGCAGAAGTGGCCGTATGCAATTTCGAACTTTCTTGGATTTCCTTTTTAAAACATTCGCTGTGCTGCAGCGATATTTGTAGCAGCTCCGGCTTGGTTCCGCGCTCCGTTTGCATCCGAAAATGTCCCTGCTGCGCAGTAGAAACACAGAACCTCAATGATAACAGCTCACTGTGTGAGTGTGTGTTGTTGCGTTAGTAAATAATATGTTGGGTTATGTAAATTGATTTAAGAGCTTAATATCTTCATTAACTCAACTTGTGACCAATAAGCTGTGATGCTCTATTTAAATATAGAATATCACTTTGCCTGGTCTTTATTTGTGTTTAATCAGACGATTCTAGGATTCTTTATTCATTGGGGGATTGTACACACTTCGTTTTGATTCAAGAAACAGTCAGGTTTATAAAAGTAAGAATTTATTTTACAAACAATTAAAACTTGACAAATTGGTTAAACTATTATTTACTGTGAGTGGGTGGAACTAAAAGTGATTTCTGGAACCTATGTGTAAATATAATCTAGTCAGAACTTCCGTATCTCAGAGAGCTGATATAAAAAAATTTAGTTTGCGTTAAGCTATTCAATTCAAATTCAAATAAAAAAAAACTTTAAAACTTTAATCATCCCCGAGGGGCAATTGTTTCAGTACAGAAGAATTGGCACTGTGGTCATTCGCAACAAGAGTCGCGCTACCGTTAATTAGATGAAAAAGGGATCACATGAGGATAAATTGGGGGAGGGAAAAAAGGCATACCAGAGTTACTCCCGGCAGGGCGTAGCTTTACTATGCAAAAAAAAAAAAAAAAAAAAAAAACGCCTTAAACATATAAGCACGAACATCAACAATTCACAACATGAGACACTGAGAGGAAGGCGGGGGGGGGGGGGGGGGGGGGCTGGGATCCTGTTTCCCCAGCGAGAGCAGCCCTATTGTGCTCAGCCACTATAGCCACAGGTGGGAGGGAGATCTTGGGAGGAGCACAGAGCACATTGACACCTGCAGGTTGATGACCTTGCCAGGCTGAAGTCCAACAATCCGAAGGCGGGGGGGGGGGACAGGTCGGGTTTTCACAGCATCTGTCTGCATTCCGTCGTGGGGGTTTGTTGTTGGCATTCGCAAGGCTGCCATGGCGTCAGATTCGGATAACAAGACTTTGTTTGGGTCAGGCAGAGATAATTTTGCTCTCTGCCTTGAAGTCTGTAACTGATCATTCAAGTCCTCCAGTGAAGCCAATTCAGGTTTTAAACATCTCCACACCGTCCAGTGACCCTCTCCGAGATGACATCCATTTTGCGCACTAATACCGGTATCGCAGCTAGAACATTGTCCAGCTTACGATTCACCTCGAGTAACGTCCCAGTCTGTGAGGTCTCCACACGGGTGGTGCTTCCGTGGGTGCGGGTCGCCCTCCAATCGCTCCTGTCTTCCCAAATTTCCAGAAAACCAGATATCCTCCCACTCCAATCAGAAGAAATCCAGTGATCATCAGGCCAAATATTCACACATCTTCAACATCCTCAATGGACAACTGAGAGAAGCATACGATCTTCCACTCCCTCCAGGAATCGAGCATTTATCCCGCTGCGTGTGTCCCTTGCGGGCAAGTGGGTGCCCCCTCCTCCGTTCTCATCGTAGAAAAAATCTTGTCAATCGTGTTGAATGGCCAATTAATTAAATCCATTCTAAAAAATGAGGTTTTTCAGAAGAAATGCAGAGAAGCGCTCTGTGGGCAGACAGGACAAAGAGCCTTGGGAAAAAAAGATAAGGGAGCAAAAGCAGAAGCGTCTGTACTCTGCGAGTGCCGGAAGAAGAAACTATGAGTTGATTGTTATCAAAACCACATCCAGACGCAATCTCACTGTGTTCTACGTACCCAAGCGGAGACGCCCTTTTGGATCCGAGATGTCAGGGGGGGTCGGAAACCCTGGTACCGAAGTCCGTAGACTAACTTCCAGTGCGACCAGGTCAGTCAAGGGTCATCTCCAGGCACAACAGTTGGATGAAACCGAGCGTCTGGGGACTCTTATGGAGTCTAAACAATATAAACTTTGTTTCTGCAGGAACTATCTTGTTGTATCAGTTTCGCAGGTGCGAAAGAGGTTTTGAAGGTTTTGACGACGTGCCAAAATCTTTGCTGGTTAAAGAGGGTTTTCTACAAATGGCCGGTCTGAAGCTTTTCTCTAGAACTCTTGAACTGAACTGCCGAAAAACCAGAGTGATCTAGTTTTAATGTTATGATGTTTTGAATTGGTAGCCAACCAAAAGTTGACAAGTTTAGATG
Organism: Nothobranchius furzeri; assembly: GCF_043380555.1. Taxonomy (NCBI): domain Eukaryota; kingdom Metazoa; phylum Chordata; class Actinopteri; order Cyprinodontiformes; family Nothobranchiidae; genus Nothobranchius; species Nothobranchius furzeri. The sequence continues at coordinate 47,612,521 of NC_091741.1, read as the reverse complement.
TTACCAAGAATCTCAGAAACACACGCCGGATCCGGAGGCTCTGATCTGGGCAAAAGGTTAACTATGTGTCATGGACTTAAACTTTACCTTACTTTGCTTGTGTGAGTGCGAATGTTATGACCTTGTCAAGTAAACATGCTAACACAATCATTGAGCACAGATTAATGAACATTTCATTGTTTTATAATTGTTATAAGTAGCAATAAACAAACGTTTATTTGATGATTATCTAGCTTGTAAATTTCAGAAGTTCATATTTAATTTTAAAAATCCTCTTTTCTTCTTTCTTCTTTGAGCAAAGAGTTTAGATGAAAGGGTTGCTCTGTGAGGAACCTTGGAAGAGAGAATGTTATTGTTATGATTTTGTCATCTCTGTCTGAGCTGCAGGCTCTGAGTTCCAGCTGGTGTAAGGAAGGCAGGCTGATTTAAAGGGATAACGTGCAGTCTTGTGTCTCCTTTTTGACCAGATGTTGAATGGTCACACAGAACCTAAACTGACCACTGCTGGACGTTACAGTGTGTTGTTCGATAACTACATTAATCAACCGATGACCATTCAATTATATAATTCCTCAAATTAAGGCTGCTTTTAAACACCACCATCTCAAGTGGCTTCCTAAATGTACCGCCGATGTCTTCACTCTCACTTGGTATTGCCACATTAACCACAACGACTGTCCTCTGTTATTTGTCCACCACCACAATATCCGGTTGGTTTCCAATAACCATTTTGTCAGTCTGGATCTGGAAGTCCCATAGGAGCTTGGTTTTCTCCTTCTCAATCACCTTAGGAGGTGTTACCCATTTGAACTTAGGGCTTCCAGTCCAAACTCTGCGCAGATGTTTCTGTACACGATGCCAGCCACTTGTGGCGTTCCAGGTATGCTTTCCCTGCCAGCATCTTACAGCCTGCAGTTATGCGGTGGATTGTCTCAGGAGCCTGTTTGGTAATATCAGGAAAAAGGAACACGAGAAACTAGAGAAGTATTAGGGCCTAAAAGAAGAACTTGAGAAAGCCTGGAGAGTGAAGACATCAGTGGTGCCCGTGGTCATCGAGGCACTCAGGGCAGTAAGCCTCAAACTGGAGAAGTGGCTAAAGCAGATCCCAGGAATAGAATCTCAGTCCAGAAGAGTGAAGTTCTAGGAACAGCTAAGATATACGGTATATTAATAAAATCCCTGTTCAGCTAGTTTGAATAAGTTCATTTTTCACAATGTTTGCTGTGTTTTAGTGCCTCCTGCTCATTTTCTCATCTATTGTGTCGTATAGGATCAAGTTAACAAGCTGTTCCTTTGGGTGCTTCTCTGCTGGTTGCTAGGAATGTCTATTAATAGATGAAGAGGTATGATCTGTGCCGTCACTTATCTAAACAAAAGTGGTCTGTGGTTTCTTGTGCTGACGCTGGCATCAGAATGATTTCAGTAGAACGCAGCTCCTGACAGTTCGTTTGAACACAAATTTATATACACGCGAATAGTTATCTGGATTGTTTAAAAAGCCATGTTTAAGTTTAGTGAATTTATTAGCATATCCATCAACTAGGTGTGACACTTTCACACATCATTCAGCTGGTCTCTCTAAACAAGCTGAACGACATCGAGCTGTAGCCTGAGGAGGTATTATCTTGAAATCAAGAACGCTTTTCCACAATTTTCCTCCCACAAGAAAGGAATTATCCCAGTTGTCATTTGCATTATAGCCTTAAGTGGTTTCCATTTCCAAAGTCATTGCGACAAACTACTGTTTGTGCAGTCACTGCTGTAATTTGGAGCCATTTTGCCTTTTTTTTTTTAATTTTATGCTCTAGCAGGGCTTTATGGGGACACTCGACAATAAGAAGGAAATAAAGAAAAGATTTAACTCTAGTTGTGACATTTTGGGAAGTTCCTCTCAGCAAAATTTTGTTTTTACATAAAAATTTCTTAGCATTAGAACAGAAACCTCATGGCGTAAAAAAATAATACTTGACTTTGTTATTGTAGGTTGGTGTGTTCCTGATTGGCCTCGTTTCTTCTTCTCTTTCAAACCTAATGGACCAAATCCTGATGAAGCTCTAATGTGCTGGCCTCTGTTTGTCCAGAACATTATGACTGATTCTGCCAGTCGGCTGGGATGGACTCCAGCTCCCTCCAACTCTCAGAAGAGTTATTACTAAAAGCTGGATCTTTGATTTAAATGACACTTTTTTTATGGGGGAGCATGTATTTTATGCAGGACTGTGAGTAGGTTTTCAAATGCAATTGCAAACATAAAAATGGATGCCGATTTTGTGAGAACAATTTAGTTTAATTTTCCAGAGTATCTTCTTTTCCCGTGTCCCACTTTTTTTTTTTATTTTTATACCGACGTGCCTTTTAAATCAGGTTTCAATGCGTGTTTTTAGTTGTAGTCTCCAGATGTCATCAAGATAAAGAGTTAAAGGTGTTGAAGAAAATGAAGAGAAAGAGCAGGATATTTTTACTTTTCTAAAAACGTCCACTTCTGCCTCACATCGACCCACATTACAGCTCACTCGGGGAGATGAGGGACTAATGTCTCTGTCCATCACTGTAACTCATGTAAGTCTTTACCACAGGGAGAGGTGTCAGTCTTAATGTCCCCATTTCTGTCAGGGACTGCTTAGGATAATGACCAACAAGGTGGACGTTTTGGCTTTTACATCACAGCTATTGTGCACATGAGGAGAAGCGACTCTTAATGGACAAGGGTTGAAATGAAATGGCACATCAGGAGGGAAAAAATGGACACAGTAAGCTATGAATACATATGTTATGCCTAGATTTATTCTGATTATTGTATTATGGCTGTGCAATAGGGATGTAGAGACATGAGATAATGATCTAAAGTCACACCTAAATCATGCAGTGTTACACAAAGTTAATGAGCTTTAGAGCCTCAGGAAGACACTGCTGCTCAGCCTTGTAGCCCGGGCTGAGGCTGCTCAAGCTTCTGCCTGAAGGAAGGAGGGTGGCTGGTGGCGTATACTCAAAAAAATTATTCTCGGGCCTAGAAAAACACCAGCTAAAAGGCACTTAACTTAAATGTATAAAATCATAAATGATATTTTTTAAAATATAATAAGTATAAACCTAAAGTGAGAATTTTTAGTAAACCCTAATTAGTCGAATCCCATTTGTAGGACTTTTTAGCTGTTTGCTATGGGGCAGCAAAACCCAGTTGTGTCGGTTGTGCTTTATTTGCACTGAAGAAGAAAAAATAAGGAAACGGAAAGATTTTCAGCCCCAGTAAACACTGATGATGTTTTCATGAAAAATTTAAAAATGTTTCTAAAATCACAAATGATATTTATTAAAATGATTTAACACAAGTCAAATAAATGTAAAGATAAAAACATTTTACCTTCCAAGTGGACTTTCATTCATTTTATGTAATAAAAATTATATAGAAAATTTACATGATGAAATTACATAAAGTCTACTTTTTGGCCAACGCCATTTTTGAGTGTATGTCTGTCATGTTCTCTGTGCTCTGGTTCTGCATCTGCTGGTGTAAATGTTCCCTAAGGGGGCTGCAGCTGGTCATTTTTGCAGATGCAGAAACGACCTGTGAATACCCCTCCTCCTTACCCCCGATGAGTTGCTGGGGTCGTTAGCCTCTGTTGTGTGAGAATCTATGAATTGATTAGATGCAAGAGGGTGTGACCTAGACTGAAACTATTTGTGAATTAGGTCCAATGCTGCATTACAGGTGCTGGAAATTGAAACCTCAGGCCTCCTGCTCTATGTAGGTTCCTAGGTCCCTCAGATGAGAAGTGAAACGTCTTCAGGAAACTAAAGCATTCGTTTGAACCCCTTTGGATTATCATGACCTGGATAACTGAGGACCTTCACCAAATTATACAGTAGTTTGTCCAAGTGTTTGCTTGCTTTCAAATACTAAATAGTTGCTATAGAAAGGACTCCAATACTGTTAAAATAGTCTACAAATTTTTGATATTTGTTTGATTTTAGACTTTAAATGCAGTGGCTAAACAAGAGTCAGTTAAAAAAAATAATAAAAAATGAACAGCTGAAACGTCAACTTTTTCTAATTCCCAAACTCTTTTATTTTAAAGTCTTAAATCAGAGATGATCAAACGAGCCTATCTCTATAATGTTTTCTACATTTTACCATTGTGGTCACATCTGCTCTGTTTTTGTTATCTCTTGATTCAGTCATTACAAGTCTATTATCTGCAATGTAACACCATTATGGAGACTGCACTCCACTTAGCATTGCTCATGCACGGGGAGTTTTAGATCCACAGTCCCAGCCCCAAATTGTCTACCTCTCCACAACCAGCACCGTTTTTAATTTCAAGATGCCCATTACATGATCATTACCTTCCATTCCCTTCATGTCCTCATGGTCGCAATGTGGTTAGTGCTTTGCCTAATACCTTTATTCCATAAAATTCATTTGCACGATCATGCAGTTTCCCCACGTCATGGTATTACACACACACACACACACACACACACACACACACACACACACACACACACACACACACACACACACACACACACACACACACACACACACACACACACACACACACACAGCCTATAAAGTAGGCCCCATAGCGGTGGTAAGTGTAATTGAAGTGCTGGGTAAATATCAGAACCATTTGGAAAAGCAAATAGGTGTAAAAAGTGTGTATTTTTAAATTCCAGACTAATGTTCAACCATCACCAGAGCAGTGATGCAAACATCACACCAGCTTCTTTCAGACATCAGTAAGTTTAGGTGGCTAGCAGTCATGATCGTGTGGTGTTTACTGACATTTAACCATCTGGTCTGGGATCAATCTCTCTCTCTCTCTCTCTCTCTCTCTCTCTCTCTCTCTCTCTCTCTCTCTCTCTCTCTCTCTCTGTCTCTCTCTCTCTCTCTCTCTCTCTCTCTCTCTCTGTCTCTCTCTCTCTCTCTCTCTCTCTCTCTCTCTGTCTCTCTCTCTCTCTCTGTCTCTGTCTCTCTCTCTCTCTCTCTCTCTCTCTCTCTCTCTCTCTCTCTGTGTGTCTCTCTCTCTCCCTCTCTGTCTCTGTCTCTGTCTCTGTCTCTCTCTCTCTCTCTCTCTCTCTCTCTCTCTCTCTCTCTCTCTCTCTCTCTCTCTCTCTCTCTCTCTCTCTCTCTCTCTCTCTGCTCTGCTCTTAAAGACACACAAGCCCAAAAGGTGATGGTTTGCACAGCTCTAGGCACTGTTGGTAAGGTGCATCAATATGATGCATAACACTGGTGTTTGTTTGATTACATGTGTGTTTGCACGCATGCTGGTGTGGTTCCCTGCATCATCAAACAGCTGTGTTCCCATAGAAACAGATGTTTCCCTTTTACCCCTTGGTGGCAGCATGACTGACCTTTTCAGGATATCACTCTTGCCATGTACGTGATTTATTCAGGAGGTAATAACGAGGAGACAGATTTTTCATTCATTTTTGATTAATTTCTTTTCAACATATTATCCTTTATTGATCGTCTGCCTTACATCTACAGCAGTTGAAGACAGATGTCTACTGAGACAACTGCAACAAAGATTAAGGACAATATAGATGGAGATTAGGTGAAAGAGGCTCAGCATGTAAATGAAATCCCAACATTCCTCTGGCATGCCTTCAGAATTACTCAAGTCTGTTTTATAATCCTTACTTTAACAGTGCACTCACATCAAGGGGTTTAAAGTTTTCTTTTCAGGTTTTTTAATTCACTGGGTAGAAGCTGATGAGTGGGACTGCTAAGATTATAAATGGATTCATTCATTCATTTATCAAGAGTTATAGGAAAAGTCAGCGATTTGTTTTCAACAGAAATAAACTTTAAACTCTCCTGATTCACGTTTTGTGTTGGCTTGCTTCCTCATTAGCCCTTTTAAGATCAGTGTATTACTGCCGCCTTGGTGTGTCATATGAACGTGCCGTGGCAGCATGGCGTTGCGGGAATTTTGAGGCATTCGTGCCGCCACGATTTGTAGTAATATTACCGCAACACCGGGCTTGTGACTGCATGAGCTTAGCGAAACAGAGGCAGGTGTCATGATCACGTGGGGAGTTACTGCCGAGCTCCGGCCAGTGTTATGTCAATATGAGTTCCCCCATAGAGATCTGTTTCTTTTCCACCCAGCTGCGAATTTGAACCATTCACTCACAAAAATGTACCCAAACCCTTACCCTAACTATAACCACACTGTCACCAAAACGTATGTTTAGCATAATTATTAGTTATGAAATGACTCTGTGTACCACGAGTTTGTTTTAGGGTTAGGGTTAGGGCATGCATGTTTTGTGAGTGGATGGTTCAAACTCGCAGCGGGATGGAAAAGAAGCAGATCTCAGTGGGGGGAACTCATATCGACATAACACCTGTTACTATATTAAAAATGAAAGTAAACACAGGCAGTATGTTTCACGTTGTAACCAGAACCAGCTGAGATTATAAACTAGAGTGATGCGGAGCTCTGGGCTTCTCTCCATTGGAGCTGGTGCTCAGATCACCAGAGACTGCACAGGGACTGTAGAGGGCGGACAACTTTAGGAGCAGTTTGTTATAAAACGTAATGAGCTTTGATCGCAATAAAAACAAGTTATGTCCAAGATAAACGGAAGTCCGCGGCAGCGTAGAGACCACCCCATACACCCTTCATACCGCCATTGCGTAATCTTTTATAAAAACACGATTGCGCCATGTTACCGCTATAGTCTGACCACTCATAAACCACCTAAGGCTCTCTGATGGCATTGCGGCAAGTTGGCGGCATGGTTTTCTAAAAGATTCTACTGGTGAATAATTTCTTAGTTACTCTATTTAACGTGTGGTAATTAGCCTGCTGTATTTCCACCATTTTCTTTTAAAGCAGTATTTAGAGTCCCTTTGTTAGCCCAAGTGTTGGGAACAGCTCTGGAAACGCTGTAGTTGTGTGTGCTCTTGTGTGTGCACGTCTGTCACACTCTGCAAGTCTGTGCAATTCTTAAGAACCTGACTTCCAAAATGCTCTGTCCATAAATGATGTAATGGCCTCTTTTTTAACTTGCTCACTCGAGTTGAATGTTGTGCAGTAGAAGCATGTTACCATTGCATGTGTATAGAAGGATTAGTGCATGTGTTTACCCCGTTCAACCATGAAGTTCATACACAGTTTGTTCTCAGTCCGTCTGCATCATTGGTCGGGTTTGTAATTTCTCTCTCCCCTGTCACTCCAATCACTTTGTTCCTCCCAAGATTCACACTTTGTAGGACAACTGTCAGGTGTTCCCGTGTGTGTGACAGCGACCTCCCTCCGCTGCACCCCCTGCACCCTCCCGCTCCTGGGAGGCGACCCAGTTTCCCATGATCCAACGCGGCTGCTTCTGCTGCGTTGTTGCTGCAGCAATATTGCAAGACCCTTTAATGCCGACTGCGAGTGTGCCATGAATAATGGATAGAGAGAGTGACAGGGTATTAGTGTGTAAAGGAGAGAAAAAAGATGAGTGGAGATAGAGAAGTGATAATAAGCTAAAGGAGCTGGGATATTAGAGGAGGGATGGGGTGTCTGAGAAATGGACGAGTGAAGGAGAAGTAGGTGTATAAATCATGAAAAGTTTAGAGAAAGAAGAAGACTGGAGGGAGAAGTGGAGGACAAAAATTAGGGACAAAAAAGTGGAATAAAAGTCACTGAAAATGGACAGTTGGTGCGAAAACACACAAAGAAAGTCTGCACTACATCAACATTTTCAACTTGTGTTGGAGAATAAAACCTGTTGCTGTTAAGATGTGGATCCAATCATGTCTAACTAAAACACAAAACAGGTAGCTTGCGCAGGTGGTCAAGGATCTGTGTTCTGGAGAGGTGGACCAACAAGGTGACTAGATTAAGATTTATCAAATTCTGCAATAACTAAAGTTGATTAAGCATTCTAAGAGAAAAAGAACAATTAAAATGACCAGAAACATCAATTAATCAATCAAGTTTATCTTTGTAGCTTTTCCCCTGCTAGCAAAAGGTGATCCAACGTGTCAACAAGGCATTTGATTCATAAAACAACAACAAAAAGAAAGGATATAACAGTACCATGATATGGACAATCATGAGTTATTTACCCACATGACGTGAAAGCTATTGTGTAAAAAGAAGTCTTCAGCTGATGCTTAAACGACTGATGGTGCTTGTCTAACAGCCAATGGCAGACGGTTCCAGAGCGTCGGAGCCATCACTGAGAGGCCCGATCACCCTTGTTTTACGTATGGTCCGGGAACAATGAGCTAATCTCGCCCATAATGATGTGGGTTAACACTGCTTAGTAATTCAGTCATTACTTAGTTTTTTGTTTTATATCGGCTCCAGAGTTCGTGACATTTCTGAGATTTCTACAGGTCTTCTTCAACATTGTCATGTCCTATGTCCTCCCTGTCCCTGCCACATCCCCTCTCCCTTGTCTCCCTAGTATTTATTTTAGTCCTCCTCCTCATGTGTCCTTCACCCTTGACCCCGGTGTTCTCCTGGACAGGTTGTTGCCTTTTGATTTATTCATTCTGGACTTACCTGCATTTTGAGCTTCATTCTAATTAAACGGTAAGAGATTTTTAGAGTTTTTTTTCCCTCTAAATGCATTTTACAAGTAGGTAGCCATGATGTGTTCAAACATGTACCTGTATCGGAGCTACTGCACAGGTAATTTGTGCACACACACACACACACACTCACACACACACACACACACACACACACACACACACACACACACACGCACGCACGCACGCACGCACACACACACACACTCACACACACACACACACACACACACACACACACACACACACACACACGCACGCACGCACGCACACACACACACACACACACACACACACAGCAAAAGCTTATTTTTTATTTTAGCCACAGTGAATAACATTTAAGAGCTTTTTAATCTTCATAAAGTGTTTCCTTTACTTCAAAGCTGAACAGAGCACTGGAAAGCTTATGTTTTGGTCAATAAATGCAAGTGGGACCACATGCGAGCAACCAGCATGCTTTCTGAGCAGATGTTCAGGGGGGCAGATGAAAAAAATGTCTGGTATTCAGATTTCCTACAGCATTTTATTGAGTTACCTGCATGAGGAAGCAGCGATGAGTCTGTAATGACCTTCATGTTTCAAACGGACATCAGTATGGGAGGATAACGTGTTATTCTGAGATTAGACCTCTTTTTTTTTATTTTTTTATTTTTTTTACAAATTACATAAATACTATCGAAAGTCTGATTAGGTTCAAGGATTCTTTTTAGAATTCTCTGTTTTCCAGCCAACGGATGAGTGGTTTTGTTGAGTTTCAACATGCCAAGTTGTATGTACCAGAAATAGCTGGCCAACATGCTGCCTGATAAAAAAAAAAAGATTTGGGGATTAAACACAACACACAAAATGTTATCCACAAAGAATTATTCACACAATTTTCTTCCTTTTTCCAAGAAATAAGTGGGAAGAACTTCACAAAAAATGCCGTCGAATGCACATTAGAGCTGTGTAAAAAAAAGAACAAAGTAATGGATGATGAAGTTACACAGAACCAACGTAAAAAACACAAACCATATTGCCTGCTGGCGGTGGTCAGCGGGACTGGTGATGCCTCTCCTGTGTCAGTGCGCCCCAGGGCAGCTGTGGCTACAATGTAGCTCATTACCACCAGTGTGTGAATGTGTGTGTGCATGGGTGAATGATTAGTTGTGTTGTAAAGCACCTTGGGGGGTTGTTGAACCCTTTATCAAGTACAGGCCATTTACCATTACTACAAAACTTTTACTTTGATGTTTAAACAGCACATGGCTCCACTTGTAGTTTGTAAGAACAAAGACGACAGAGTATGTTACAGAACAAATTACAGTAGATCCCATTAGTTATTACATATAGCAACATATTCGTACCACAATGAAGTTATTTTTATTTCAAAAGTGGGGAGAGGGGGTCACATACCTCAAGGATCTAAATTTTACACGGATTTTCTGAATATCTGGTCTTTAGTAGAATAAAAATAACATAACATCATAACTCATGTTAGTAAAAATAAGTAGACATCATGACTGGATCCAAACTGCCTGATGAGCAAGTAAAAATCCGGATGACGTTTTCATTTCAGACGCAGAACTCCGTTTTGGTTTGGTGGCATTCAGTCAGGACAGAGGCTTCTTTTTTTTTTAGCTACCTTTTCTGATTCTGCTAGATCTTACGTTCTTTCCTTATCAGAACTAAATAACAACATAAACAACTTTCTTCAGATTATAATTATTTAGCAGAAGAAAGGCTGGCTTCACATCAGCTGCATGGGATGTGTGTTGATTGGATAATGCTGGATTACATCTTTACAGAGTTTATGCACACTTGCCCTATGACCCAAAACACTGATGTCACAGACCTTTATCCCTTAAAGTCAGACACATTAATGTTTTTGATTGGTGTCTTGTTATGGATTAATCAGCTATCTGATCTCTGTCTGATCAATTGGTGTGTTTTTTGAATCATTGGATAAAATAACTTTTCAGCCATCTATTTCAGCCAATTGTAAGGTCTTAAATGTGACACTTTTGGTGCTTTCTGCAATTTGTCTCTGCTCTCTGTGAGCGTGTATAGCGCTAAAATCATCTTGATGTCCAAATGTTGTCTCCAATGTCCCTCTTGTCCTTGAAGCCTTTATGTAGCTCAGTGTGTGGAGACGCTTGGTGATAAATCCTGATCTTCCTCCTGACTTCACTGTAGTCATGAAAGGATACAGTTTGTTTCACAGCTTTAATGACTTGACAGGAAGACTGAAGGCAAACCTTCAGGTTGCTAGGCAACCCGACTTACATCAGCAACCATATCTGGATTTGTTTTGTGTTTGTGCCTTTTCTCTAAACTTCCTTATGATCTATGATCTCCTTTTTAACATCTTGAATTAATTAGATTTGGTCCCTTTTCTTAGTTTTTCTGCTCATGATTTAAAAAAACGTTTTTAAATAATGTCACATTTTTAAGTGATGCTTCTGGTAGACGTGCTCCATCATATCTAAAACAGTTCCATTTAATCTGCACTTACATGTAAAATAAACGTCTTTTTTATTATGAGATGTGACTTTGATTGTGCGTTGCATCTAATGTGCCTGAGAAATTTACTGTATTGCTTTAATTACTTGTGGAAGAGAATGTTTCAGTATTTGAAAGTATCTTTTCTGCAGACTGTGTCTCAGCATTTGCTAGCTTAATATTTGGTCATTTTCAGCATCTCATCTTTGGCGTGATCTTGGCAGTCATTTAGGCCTGTTTGGTTTAATACAGTGTTCCAAGTGATAATTGCACAGCTCTGAAAAGGAGGATGCGTTTTCTCTCTAATTACACAGCTAAAGGGTAACAGGGTAAGATGAACTTGAAAGCACGCTCATTCTCTTTTCTCTCCTCCTGCTCCTGTCTTCTCCCTTCTTTACTTCTTATCTCTTTCCTCCTCTCCCCGTCTGCTCCCTGATCTAATTAAAATGCCATCTTCAATTCACTGGTGACCCCCCACCCCCCCCACCCCCCCCACCCCACCCCCCCGTCAGTCTGCTGCAGTGTAAACATGCTGTGTCATATGAAACTTCTCATTCCGCTGTGTCATGACTTGGAAGCTTGATGGATTTCCTGCCAATTCCGCCAATTAGATGTGTTTGATTAGATAAGACCGAGGTCAGGATTATGGGTACGATTCCACATGGCGTCTTTGAAACAACACGCTGGAAGCCGTTGCTATAGATACGTGTATCACAGTGTGTCTTCATTGATGTCAGTGATGTGGCCACAGGAGCCAAGCCGCAGTCTTGGCTGCAGCATTTTGATGCCTGATCTAGTAAATATGTTGAAGTGATGAATGGTTCTACAGCATCCTCTCCCCTCTCTGTCTGTCTGTCAGCTCCTGATGAAAGATGACAGACCGACATGCTGCTCTGAGGCTGCTCTCCTATTGGTTCAGACCTGTGATGTAATCATGTTTTTGTTTCAACGACACTGTTCAATGAGCGTTTAACTCTAATTTAATACTTCGGAGTCCTTCAAGTCTGATTTAATTATGGGCTAAAATAGTTACATGCCGATGGATTGAAACACACACGCCGACCACCCACAAATAGGCAGAGGAGCATTTTACCGGCTGGGATCAAAGAGAGGGGCATAGACAGATAAAAGTGCAGAAAAAGTCATTCAAATGGTTGAAGAGAATGTGATGATATGTCTCAGACGTTTCTGCACATTGTCTTTCACTTCTGTTTAATTTAGTCTTTTCTGCCACTAATTTTTCTTCTTTCCTTCTCTCCTCGTCGTTTTCTCACTGTCTCTGCATCGCTACCTGGCAACAAGCTGGTTTCCATGGTGATGAAGCTTAGTAGCCTCACATTTGCAGAGATGGGAATGTGGATGTGACAACTGGTGCTCACAGAGGACACGCAGCGAACAATTCTTCACACGTGTACACACAGTGACTTAGAAATACACGAGCTTTTACTGAAAATGGGAGGATAAATAAGAAATGTTTCAAAAGTCTCCTAATGGCTTTTCAAGCAATATCGTAACTTTCATTTAGTCTTTTTAGATAAATGCCAGTCTAAAGTAACAGGGATCGTTTCATCACCGGGGATCAATCTAAGCTTATTATTGATCAATATTAAAAACAGATCAGTTTAACTCATGCTGCATCAAATTATTAAATGTAGTTTTAACTTTGTTTTGTATCTGTCAATAAGAAGATAGCACTCTTTAATGACCATTCAGTTTTTCAGTATTCACATTTTATTTCATGTTTTCTGCAAACATTGCACAACAGTTACAATTACTTTGCAAAACCCTCATGCGCCTCACGTCGTGTAAAACGTGTTGCAAAGTGTCAAACAAATCAGTTTAATGCTATTCCAACCAATACTCTGCACATTTTCTTACAATTACAGTAGGTCACAGACAGGGGCAACTCAGTAGGCCACGATGTCTTCAACTTCACTAACTTTTTATTTCTTATAGTTGAGATCTGTTGGCCAACAGCTTTAATGATTTTTGTTGCGAACCTTTGAATCAATTTGACCGTGTAAAAGGAACTATTTAGTCCTGCAATGTACACACTACAGTGAAGACGCATTTGGCTGTCTGACAGAAACAGAGTGATTTTTATTTATCTCTGCATCACACACACACACACACACACACACACACACACACACACACACACACACACACACACACACACACACACACACACACACACACACACACACACACACACACACAGTTGTGTGCAGCTCCGGTTTGTTCACCATGTTTGGAGAAAGAAGGTGAAAGAGTGACCTGAAACAGCTGGACAGAAAGAGCGAGAGGGAGGGTCTCCTCTGCATGATGATGACATTTTAATGAGCTACAGTAAGAAGCTAAAGTCCGGCGTCTGTAAATTTTGGTTTTGGCTGAACTTGGATTTCAGATTTAGGCTTCGTACGTTTCAACAATTTAAAGAAAGGTTTGACATGTTAGCATGTTCTATGTTTTATTGTCTTTTGAGCTATTGGAGCCAAAACTGAAAATGTTTTGATGTGACAGTGATAAAGGAGTTAAGCTCCCGCCCTGTAATTGGAGGGTTGCGGGTTTGAGTCTTGCTCTGCTGTTGTGTCCTAGGGCAAGACACTTCACCCTCCTTGGTGGTTGGAGGAACCAGTGGTGCCTGTATTAGGCGGCCTTGCTTACGTCAGTGTGCCCCAGGGCAGCTGTGGCTACATTGCCACCAGCGTGTGAATGGGTGTGTTAATGGGTGAAAGAGTGGTGGTTAAGCACCTGGGGGTGGGGGTGTAGAATTCTAGAATGTGCTATGTTAAAAACACGCAATGTACCACGTTTTAATTATTGCTCTTGCCAAAATGTCTTTCATGATGTTCTGCTAACACAAAAAAGACAACTCACGAAATATTGCAGAGATATTCATCAGATTTAATTTTTAGAATTAGCCATTTAAAATGTTTTTTGGTAACACTTTGCAACGAGGGTCCCTTTATGAACATCACTTAATGCATCATTAAGCATTAATAAACCATTAAATAAAGTGTTAACAACTGCTATTATGCATTACATAGCATTACTAAACATATTATTTAATGCATTATTAAGCAGCTACCTAAAGTCTATTGCTGAACCTTAGTTAATGCAGTCCTAAGCTTTAAACAACACTTGCATTATTTAATTACGTTGCAGCATGTGTGTTAATTACCATGTTAGTTAATGTGTTAATTAACCCTTAATAATTATTAAAGTTATCATTTATTATGGTTGTGTATTTGCAGCAAATAAGCAATAAGTAACAGCCAACTAATGCATCCACCTGTTCTACCCTGCACTTTGAATGTTACTTGGATGGCCATTAATAAACAATTAATTAATGTCTTACTCTTGCTGTACTGTGTTTGTCATCAGGACGCCCTTACCTGACCTTAGGTAAAGTAAAAACATTGATCCAATTTGGAAACACTTTCTAAATGCTTAATAGATGCCTAAGCATTACTTAACCGTAGTTAAACATTACCAAATGAATTTTTGACTCTTATTGTAAAGTGTAAGCATTTATCCATTTATTAACACTTTCTAAACGCTTAATAGATGCCTTAGCATTACCTAAGCATTACTTTAACTGTAATTAATTATTACTGAATTAATTTTGGACCCTTAGATTCAGTAATAGACTTTAACTGCTTAATAATGCATTAAATAATATATATAGTAATGCTATGTAATGCATAAAAGCAGTTATTACCACTTTATTTAATGGTTTCTTAATGCTTAATAATGCACTAAGTAATGTTAATAAAGGGACCCTTATTTTAAAGTGCTACCGGCTTTTTAAAATCCATGCTAATTGAATTATCTGGTAAGAATGAGTTTATTGCTGCTATTTGATCAAAGCTCAAACGAAGGCATGATAATGCCAACCTTTAACATCATTAAGTGTGTGTGAGTTCATTAGAGAAACCAGATTCTGTGCATCTAAAGGAGAAACTTTTTCCACATCTTGGAGCTGTGCTGTAGGGTTAATATGAGTTAAACTGCTTAGGAAGGATCAGTTGAGATTCAAACGCAACATGGCTGCAGCTCTGTGAAGCCCGGTCTTTTAACAGTTTCTCATGTCACAGAGAGGCTAATTGGAGAAGAATTACCTCAACAAGTCCTAATGACATGCTTACAACAGACGCAGAGGGTTCTCCCAAATCCATAATGAGTCAAACTCCTTGAAACATCTCAGGGCTTGCTCTGATTTACCTGCTCCTGAACCAAATTAGATCTGCGCTAATAACTGAAGAGAGTGAGAGAAAACAGCAGCTCACAATGTAACACATGTATAGATGTGTGAAAAAGCTGTTAGAAAATGCCAAGACTGCTTTAAAAAGTAGTTTTGCACCTTAGTGTGATGAGACATTGTTAGGGTTGAATACTTAAGACAAAGCATGCATCCTTCCATTGAGTTTTATCTGCACAGCACAGCGAATTACAGCCGCATCAAAGAAATGTGGCACACACACACACACACACACACACACACACACACACACACACACACACATACACACACTCACACACATGCACAGAGTCTGTGTTTCTCGGTTGGTCACTGACCTTGGCAGAGAAGCTGCTATGATTGGCCCTCCCTGTGGTTTGAGTGTTGTGCATGTGGTACATGTCTGTGCTTCTCCCGTACGGTCCTGGAGGCCTGTTGTTGTCCTAGCCTGGTGTTGTAGTCCATCTGTCTAGGCCGCCAGCCAACCAGACCTCTCTGCTCGTTCTCTGGTGATTTCATCCTGATAGCTGTGTCTGTGTGATGGAAGCGATATAGCCTTCTGGTGCAAATCCACTCCTGAACCCAAACAGGCTGATTTAATGATGAAGAAACCTCATCAGGGATGAAAATATAGTCGGATTTTATTTGATAAAAGCAACTTATGGCCACTCAGCTGCAACCCGTGAGAGCTAGTTGATTCTGTATGTGTTTTCTCAGCAGCTTTCAGGTCTGTTTTGTACCGCATTCATAAATCACAGCTTTTTGCCTAAGATCCCCCATTTTATTTTACTCACATAATTATGTTTATTCCTGAATTGGTTGCATAAGCTAAGCAATCCATCATGAAGGACTCATGTAATTGTGTACTCTGATCAGTTGAAGTTGTGTACTGTAACTCTTGATTAGAAAATTAAATAAAAGGTACGTTCTCTTGGTTGTATATAACACTTTAGCTAAATGTTTGAGTACATGTGTTGAACTGTAACATATTCACTCCAATCAGGAAAAGATCTCTACCAAGCAAAAAAAAAATCTTCATTTTAAAATTAATTTTTTTCTTTTCTCTTTCGTTTTTGCCTCTGACCTCACATTGTGTAAAAAAAAAAACTACATTTCCCTTTAACTTTAAGAGCTAAACGCACCGTGGTTTTCTCAGTCAAACACTTTCTTCCAATTTTTTTCCTTTTCTAAATTCCTTTCTATCCATGATGTTTTCGGCTTTTGTTTTGCAGATAAAATGAAATGCTATAAAAATTATAATTCCATGGTTTCTTGTGATTTTGGCGTAAGCAGCTCTCAGGTGTGCAAAACTTCATAAATGGAAAACAAAAACTTGAGGGCACATTTTAATGACTGACATTAGAATGGTGTCATTTGAAGACATTTTAGGAATTCTTTCTAGTTTTTGTAATGAAGCATGAGCTTGTTGTGCTGACCCGTGGAAACAATGAGTCTTCATAGAACTAACTTTTAAGATAAAAACTTGATCTCTGCCTTTTTTGTTTCAGTTAAAGGTGTGGGACTCATTTAATTATTACATTTGCAGTTGCTGCTTGTAGAATTTAATACCTTGCACGTTGTATTCTGTAGTACAAACACTCAGATGCACTTGATCCAGACTAGCAAAATGCCACATCAGAGGAGAGATGAACACGACAGGATTTGGAGTCTTATTTCCTGATATTTGGACATCTCGCCTCTGATTGGCTAACGGCAATGCAACTCTACCACTGACTCTGTTTGCTCTGCAACTTTGATGTTTTATCTCCACAAATAACACACGCCTGAAGGAGTTCTGCCACGTGGTGTAGTTGCTAATGCTAACGTTAGCTTCTTCTTCGCCGAGACATTTTCTGCTGTTTCCTGGATGCTCAACCAACAACAGCCTTCCCGTTTAATCTGAACAGCAAGACGTTTGAGCTTATTAACGAAATGTACATTTTGATAAGTGTAATGAAGTTCCACTGCCATATTTTTACTTTCTTATTTGGCAGGATAATTACTGAAGCCGTGCTCAGAGTGTTGGCTGCTTCTCTTACAGATCTCACACTTATGTAAAAGCAAAAATCAGAAAAGGGAAAGAGGGACTGGGAGACATTTAAGAGGACAGCAGAAAAGCAAAAGTTGAGAGTGTAGAGGAAGAAGAAAAGAAGAAGAGATGGAGAGGAGGGAGGTCTTCAGGTTTCTCTGTGAAGCTGACCTAGATAGACAGAGAGGATTGGACACACTTTGTCTCTAGAGAGACGCTGTCACAGCTGCTGTGGACTGCACATTTTTGAGTGTTGAGTGTGTGCATGCTTACGTCTGTTTGCAGAGTATTTAACACACTCTTAATCTTAATTTATAGACACTCTCCTACTGAACCAAAGCTCAGATGTTATTTAACACGTTCCTTTAGTTTGTGGTGTTTTATAAAGCTGCACAGCAGACAGTGTGTGTGTGTGTGTGTGTGTGTGTGTGTGTGTGTGTGTGTGTGTGTGTGTGTGTGTGTGTGTGTGTGTGTGTGTGTGTGTGTGTGTGTGTGTGTGTGTGTGTGTGTGTGAACATGTGACAGGTATGGTGATGCGTTCACTGAACCGGGGAAATGTGAAAGATACTGTAATATTTCCGTACTCGTCTCAGAAAGTGAGAAAACACTTTTCAGATTAAATTTCTGTTAAACGACATGCACTTTGTTTTATTGCTCTGAACTTTCTTGATCATAGAACAGATTAAAATAAACATCTGTATCATACTTCATACAGCCTTAATGGGACCATATGTATGAAGGAAATATGATAATTTGTCGAATGATATCATGAAGAACTCTACAGAGAAAAATCTGATGTTTTTATAGTAGTTTGAAAGTTTTTCTTTTCTCTTTCTGCTGAGTAATCACCTCACAGTGTTTCACATTAACATCCAGCCTTTTTCCGTTAAATGGTGACTGAATACATTTTGCCTCCTCCTCACCACCTGACCTGTATTCCTGAGCTGACAGCGGCTTTTAACGTTTCATGTGCTAAGCCCAAAGTTGGAAGTGATGGAGGAACAATATAGGAAGAGGAAAGTTAGGCATTGTTACAAGAGCGTATCTGTTTCTCTCTGCTCCATGCTGGTAGTAAGCCTCCACTCAGGCACTAAAGATGCTTTTTTCATAATTTATTGAACTGGATTTTTTTATTGTGTGTTCTTCTTTGTTCCCTTTCGTTACATTTTCTTCAAAGCACTACAGCGTGTGGTCCCTTTCCTGTATTTGTTGAATAGCTCTTCCATTTTTATCAATCCTGAATTATTAACCAATCACAAGTCAGAAGAATTGAGCGAACAGGAAGTTCAGCATGGTCAAATATGGCCACGGGCTTCTGTGTATGTTCCTCCATGAGGGACTCTGAGTGAAGGAGTGACGAGCGGCTTAGTGTGTTCATGTGAGAATGTGTGAGTGTGTGTGTGTGTGTGTGGGGGGGGGGGGGGGTATGGTGACGCATAATGCGGCAGTAATCTGAATATTTCAGCAGGAAACATTAGTGATGCTTTCTTCTCTTCCTTTCATCATTCTCTCCGTCTCCCTTTTCAACATTTTTGTCTTTCGCTCAGCCGTTTTCCACTTGGTGTAATTGGAGTCGTGGCAACAGACTTTACTTTGAGTGCAAACACATGGTTTTCTTGTAGCCTGAGTATGCAAATGAAATCAGAGGGCAGACAGCTGGGTCGAGACGGGACATGGTGCCTGAAAACACACACACACACACACACACACACACACACACACGCATGCTGGCTTTCAAACACAGACAAAGGGGTTTCTTAGATGATTCAGCTTTAGATCCAACTCTGAGGTTTAGGCAGGAGAACGACAGGATGCAGCTTGCATCAGAGGTTGATTTAAAGTCAGTTTTTAGTTGTATTTATTTACGCATGTTAGCATCACAGTCGTTTTCATTCTGAACAGTGAGTATTTTTCCTTTGTATTCAGTACAGGCTGCAGATCCAAGCCTCTCCTCAAAACTCAACAAACCCACTTCATTTATCCAGCTGTGTGTTTGAGGAGAGTAAGAGAGATTACTGTTTTCTCTCTCTCTCTCTCTCTCTCTCTCTCTCTCTCTCTCTCTCTCTCTCTCTCTCTCTCTCTCTCTCTCTCTCTCTCTCTCTGTGTGTGTGTGTGTGTGTGTGTGTGTGTGTGTGTGTAACTTTCCAATGGAGACCCTTTAATTCCATTACCACACAGGAATTGCTCAAGGTTTGAAACAGGCTCTCTCACACACATACACACACACACACACACACACACACACACACACACACACACACACACACACACACACACACACACTCTTTGCTGACCATCCTATGAACATCAGTCATCTCTCTATGCACCTCTACTGTACACACTCACAACCTAATAATATAGTCAAAGGTATCATCTGCGATACTTTTTTCATTTATCATGTTTACTCTTTTTTGTAATCTTGCTTATTATTTCCTCAGGTAACATTCTTCCTTATCTATTTTATAGAAGCATCATAAACACAGCGTGTGTGTTTGTTTGGTAGATGTAACATTATCTGGAACTGCTAACCTTGTGCAAAAAACCTTGGAGAATTACTGCTAAATTTACTCTGGACTAAAAATATAAATAACTTGGTCGGTAGCATGGATATTCACTGTTGTCCTACATTAAACATAAGTGACGAAGCCAAGCTGAAACACATGTTGCTGTTTTCTAAACGTATGTTCTTAGATAAATGCGTTCCAGGTAAAGATGATTGCAGAAGTTTCAACTAATTTCGTTAAGGTTGCCTGGCTGAATCATCCAAATACAAAGAAAAAAAGCTGATTTCCATCCTTTTCTGTATTTTGAGTCTATTTTTCTGTTTTTGTTCTGTGTCTAAGAGGCGATGCTCTGAAACATCACTGCAAAACCAATCATTAACTCATGTAATTGTATTGTACACTGACACATGTCAACCTGTCAGGGAACAACAATTGATCCACATGTCTTTAATACTGATGCACTGATAAAATAAGCTTTGGCACATGCACACACTTAGCGCACAGCTTTTTTCTAAATTTACAAACCTGTTGCCTTGGAAACACCGAGGTGGGCTTTCTGTCAACTAGTTAACACGATGGAATTATAGACACGTGTGTGCATCGGTGTGTTGGGCACCATAGTGGAATTGTGGCGGTGCTCTCTCCTTGTTGCCTCGCCGCCAAGACACTGATCACTTCAAGATGTAGAAGAGAGTGAGTGTAAAAGGAGGGAAAGGGGGAGGGGGGGGGAGGCACAAAATGTACAAAATGTGAAATAAAAGGAGGAGACATTTTGCTACTGCTTGCTTGACTGAAACGAGGCCTTTGGAAATCACAGGAGACTCGCAAATCACCAGTGCTGGTTTTAAAAGGCAAAGTTAGTCTTCTCCAAGGAGACCGTTTATAATGAGCTACAGTGAGCTCAGTGCAGTTACAAAGTTTTATTACACAAGCACGATGTTCTTGTGGTGTGCTTGTCTGCAAGGCTGTTCTTTAGAATGGAAACAGATGAGAGTTATGCAAGCAATGCTAGCATCTTTGTTCCGCAGAGTTTAGATGGGATCAATAGTTTAGATTGAAAGCGTTTTAAAATGCAACAAAACTGTAAAGTCCATCCATCCGTTATAGTTAAGATTATCTGGGGTCGGGTCGTGGGGGCAGCACCCTTAGGAGAGAGGCTCAGACTTCCCGCTCCCCAGCCACTTGGGCCAGCTCCTTCGGGGGAATCATAAGGTGTTACCTGGCTAGCCAAGAAACAGTCCCTCCAGCGTGTCCTGGGTCTTTCCTTGGGTCTCCTCCTGATTGGACGTGCCCAGAAAACATCACCAGGGAGGCATCCAGGAGGCATCCTAGCCAGATGCCCAGCCACCTCAACTGGCTCCTCTTGATGTGGAGGAGCAGCACATCTACTCCGAGCACCTCCCAGATGACCAAGCTTCTCATCCTATCTCTAAGGGAGAGCCCAATCAACCTGCGGAGAAAACCCATTTTGGCTACTTGTATCCATTATCTCATTGTTTTGGTCACTACCCAAATTATGAAGTGTTGCTTTTTCTTTTGCCCAATTCTTCAACAGCCAGTAAAAACATGGGCATTTCAAAACATTTATAAACACAGTCTTGATTTTGTAATTTATCCATCTACTTTTCCAATAAACACATTTTCAATACCTGTAGTCACCCATGCAAGAGGCAATAATATAAACAAGTGAAAAAACGTATATTCTCATTGCTGACACAAAGAAAATCCAGAATATTCTGATTATCAGAATCAACATGACAGTATATCCCTTCACCATTCATGAGTTTGTGCCCTCTGTCTTAGACTTGTTTGATTTTCTTCCTCAATAAAACAGTTTGATACAGTCTTATGTCCATGATAGATATTTTGGGAGTTTTCTGGTAAATTGGTTGAAAGTTCAGCAACATCACAATTAGTTACTCAACTGGGAAACACTTTAAAATTACTTTTAAAGATGGAGATCTGCACTGAGGATGAAAAGTAACTTTAAAGTAATACTGAGCAATTTCCTGCTCCTCAACCTTCTGGTTGAAAGTGGAATTACAACTGTCGTAAACAACCAAGCTGTGACCTTCTGTAGCTAGTGCTAACAATGAGCTAACACAAATGTGAGCCAACTAATACTAAAATAAACCACCAAGTAAAAAGATCCACACTGTTGGACAAAAATAGTATTGCTTATAAGTCCATTAGCAACAAAGCCAGGTCACCATCAGTCCATGATTTTGTAGCCTCCTTTAGCTCTCTCAAACTAGTGTAGGCCACGCTGAGACATTACTTTCTTATTTTAACATCTAGGCTTCGCTGTTGATGCCAACAGAAAAAGCAAACTTCTTTTTCTTCTTGTTGAGCTTTTTATTGACAATCGGCAACCAGAAAATGCTAACTGTTAGCATTACAGCTAACTGCCATAAATCATGTAAAGAGTGCCCCCTAGGACACCTACATACTCCACAAAACTATCGAGTGTGGTTTTTGGTCAGCAGATGGCTGCAGAGTGGTGCCAAATATGAAACAGCTCAAGTTGCTAACTTAAATCATTTACTGCCAATGACGACTAAAGTCGTCATTAGCAGTTTTTTTTACTGGCCGGGCGTCGAAACGAGCCTCCGCACCGTGAGAACAAACATCACAGCTCCAAAGCTGATCTTCATCAGCGTTTCTCATGCGTCACATGATCAGGAAGCAGAAAATTCATGTGTTAGGAGATCACATTGATTCGCTGCTGTGAAAAAAGCTAGGCATGAACCGGAAAAGCTTCTGAAGCTCACAATTCGACAATGGATTATGAAAGAACGGATAACGCTAGAAACGCGCAGATTCTTCCTGATGTAAGAAGTGAGTCCCCTCTTTGTTTTGCTAGTTTTGGCATTGACATCATCATAAAGCATTACGTTCTGTGACTCTTCAAAAAACAGTAAAACCACTCAACAAAAGCTGGCAGCTCAAATCAAGAAATGGCCGGCACTTAGTGAGTTAACTACCACTGAGATCAATGTTGAAGCTCTAGCTTAAACTGGTGTCACTTTAAAAGGAAAAGTTAAAAAGTGGTTGAACCCAAAACTACAATTAGGTTCTCAGATCAGAGATAAGCTGAAATGTTTTATGTATTTTCACCTTTTTTGTGCTTGTTGCATAAAAGATGTAGTGCAAAACAGTTGGACAGCAAGCTTCCTAGGATTTAGTTAAAACCGAAAATAGTTTTTTCTATTACCGTTGTTTTTCGAAAGCACAACTCCCACTTCAAGAGCCAAAGGCTGCACAAAAAGGGAAAATGTATGGTTTAAAAAGTGGCAAGATCATGCTGCTAATCCTGCTAAGCTGGAACAAGAGCTCAGAACTGTGCTGTGTGTCCCCCATACCCACAGGGGGCGGAGTATGTGAGAAAGGAAGCCTGTGTGTGTGTGTGTGTGTGTGTGTTTGTGACTGGATGTCCCACCACACGTCTCTGTGCCCATTGTTCACCCCGTCCACTGCTCTGAAATAAATGTCCACGCTCACTTTTGTTTATGATTCACTGTAACTGGAAATCGTTCATCACGAATAGCGTGCATGTGCTGACTCTTGTTGTGGGGGTTGTACTAACTTCAGTGTTTTTTGTGGCTCAGGAGGACACCATGTGAGTTTTATAGATTTACACCCAGGAAGCAGGAGATTTACTGATCTTTGGGTGCTTTTGTCATCAGTGGCTCACTGGCGCAGCAGCACATGGCTCAGAGAGGGAAGTTGTGGGTTTGTGTTTAATTACATGAACACTAACTAAAGTGTTGCTTGATATTTTAAAAGTTACTTCAAACAGCTGTAAGAGTTTTGGGGGGAAACTTACCAGATTTATTTCATTCTATAGAATTTGCACGCGTTTTAAAATCAGATGTTAAAATTAAACCTGGCATTGGCAGTCACCTGATGTTGGTTCCAGCTGGTGTTTTTTACTGAGTAGACTGCTCAGGGCAGCTGGGAGAACACACGCTTAACTATAAAGGACCGCAGGATTGTTGAATGAGGCTGAGCGCCCCTTGTGCAAGGCACTTAAGCTCTGGTGCCTCAGTCCAGCTGCTTAGAGGCTAAACTTAGAGGACTGCAGTTAAGAATGGGATGGTAAAGCAGAATTAGTACATTTTCGGACCTTTTGACCCCCAGATTTATTCATTAATTAGTGCTAAATATTTCAAATTCTAAAATTTTAAGATAATCTACATTAAGACTAAGCTCCAATCCCAAGTTCACTCCTTTCATTCCTCACACTTCATGTTGTTTAAACTGAGAATCCCATTGTGTGTGTGCTCAGATGGCTGGTGTTTGGGTTTACGTGTGTTTTTAGGTCTGTTGGAGGCACTCATGGAACACCTTAAGTCAATTTGTTGAATGCTTATTAACCTTGATGCTCTTTTCTGTGCTTTTGATATATCAGCAAAGCCGTGAAATTTCATTTCTGGCTCCAAGCTTGCTCTTAGCTTTGTTCTGACACACACACACACACACACAGGAGAGATGGCCACATGATAAAGGAGCGCTGCTGAAATGTTTGTCTTAGAAAAACAGGAAGAGGATTAAGCAGGTGCTTTCCATTGCATCTAAGGCACTGTTGCACCAGCACCTGCCCTTCCATCCTCCAACTATTTGCATTACCTCTTTTCTTTAATTGTAAACGCTCTTATCGCCTCCTACCTGTCCTTACCTCATCTCTCCTGTCCTGACAGTCATCTTGACTCCAGGTGGCCAGCTGGGACCTTGCCCCCTGGGCCAGTAATTCCTGCCAGCTGCAGGGAGATTGATGAATTAGAGGTTCTATGGCGGCTCCAGCAAGGTCTCTGAAGGGGCTGACGTGGCGGACAGGCTCCATCGAACACCAAGCAAGCAGAACTAATGGGCATGCTCTGGAGAAGCTGAGGGAAGGGAAGAAAAAGAGGCGCGCTTTTGTAAAGGTGAATACGTATGTTCGGCAGATGAAATGAAAGACACTCGGACACATGAGGAAAACAGGCTTGATAAGGGAAAAGAAATTCTAATAAGCAACTTGTAAAGATGGGTTGGGTGAGGATGGCTGTGGGTGTAGTAACCGGGATACAGAACGCAGGCACAAAGATGGAGGAGAAGACGATTTACGAGGAAGAGGGGCTGCATTAAAGGACAGATAGGGAGACGGTGAAAGACGGCAAGAGGCGACCGTGGCAATCCATGTCCTGAATGCTGATGATGGGGAGCTTGCTGATTAGCTTATGCTAATGCTAAAATCCAGATGGATGCCGGTGTTTAGGCTTATGTGTTCTGAAAAAGCTAATAAGCTTCAAAACCTTCTGACTCATTAGTTGTTTGTTTCTTTCTTTCCTCCTGCTAATGTTCATCCCCACTGTACAGCCAGTCTTCTGGCTCGTTATGTTCTCTCACAAGTTCATGTGCTTTTTTGATGTGTCCACACCACAGCTTGTCCAAATTTGTCCATAGCATCACTTCTGCTTGACCTAGTCACTGTATACCTGTCATTGTGTGCAGACAGATACAGTGTGTCCTCTCACGGGAGGCGTGTCTCTGTGTCTGGTCAACCTCATGACATCACCCTCTAGCAAATCATTGGGACGCGTTGTCCTACAGATGTTCTTTCAATATAGAAAGAGAGTTCAGGTTGTCATGGTGACTGTGGGAAATCTTACAGGTGAGGCTGCAAATTGCCTAAGAGTTTAAATAATTTAATCATTTGTTTTTGTCTAATGCAAATTTCACATCAATAAAATAGACAATGTTTTAGGTTTTACGGTTTTAAGGCTTCTTTCTTAAATTATCATCTATTGAGAGCTTTAGCTACATTTTTATTCACTACAGGCTTGTTTTATACCAACTAATGATACCAAAGGCTGAAAAGTTGTCAACACCTTTTGATGAAGGACTCATAAATGATGTATTCATATATTGTATTCATAAATGCATGTGAATCTAAAAGTGAGGCTTTGTTGACCCAAGGAAGGGCAACAAGGTCCATCCTGCATTTTCATTAGGAGCCATATTTCTTATGAGCAACAGCAGAGAAAAGTCAAGCTGAGGAAACAAAGCCTGATAATGATGGAAGGAAGGAAAGTGGTCAACATGCTGAACTCAGCGGGATATTAGATCACAACGCTGGGCGCATGGTAAACGAGATACCAAATCTCACGTGTTCGCTGGTAGACGCCCGCTCACACGGGGTCCAGGACCGAGGTGATCTAAATGATTCAATCAAAGCTAACGTCAGTGTGCAAACGCAGCTTTTCATAAATCAGTGGTGTAGGCGAGCACACTGCTGCACAAACCTGAAGGCATAAATGTGAACGTTTGTAAAGCTCTAATGGAAACAGCTGAGCTAGAGAAGGAATGATGTGTGAGCTACAGAGGAAACGAGGTTGTAAATTTACATGAAATGGACAGAAAAGAAAAAAAAACACTATTTTCACAGATAAGCCATCTACTGGAAAAGAATATGTCTGTGAGCTCTACTGCTGGGGTGTGTGTGTGTGTGTGTGTGTGTGTGTGTGTGTGTGTGTGTGTGTGTGTGTGTGTGTGTGTGTGTGTGTGTGTGTGTGTGTGTGTGTGTGTGTAACAGCCAGAGATATGGTGTCATTCATAACTCATCACACACTCACTAACTCACACTCATATATTACACAAATACATCAGAGACAAGTGACAGCAAAGGTAAAATGACAGCAAGGAGACAGAGGGACCATGTGAAAGAGATGAAAATGATATTCTCGTTTTTTTCCTCCTTCATCTGCATTTTTCTGCCTCAGAAGCATCGTTGTCTCTTCATCAGCACCGTCTCTCTGAGCAGATGATTCAGCTGAGTAATTCAATTAATGGAACCAATAAAAGCCTCTAAAGTGCCAGTGAGTAATACAGTTGGAGAGTTCATTTTTGTTGTAAATTATTGGAATTTTTTTTTGTGTGTGTGTGTAAATCTGAAAGGAGTATGTTCACGTGTTAAACTAGAAATTTTACATACATGCTCAGTTTCAGCCCACATGATTTTGGTAGGTTGGTGGTGGTGGGGTGGGGTGGGGTGGGGGGTGTCTTAGTCGGGGGAGTCTTACTCATTCATTTCCTGGAGCGGTTCGAAGCCGAGTGGGAAGCAGCTTGGATGAGAAACAGCTCCTCTGAATCCAAGACCATGGTCTTGAGTTGGAACAAAGGTAGAATGCCTTCTCCAGATCAGGGATGAGGTCCTGCCCCATGTGGAGGAGTTGAAGTATCTCGGGGTCTTGTTCATGAGTGAGGGAAAGATGGAACATGAGATCGATAGGAGGATTGGTGCTGCGTCTGCAGTAATGCGGGCGTTGTGCCGATCTGTCTTGATGAAGAGAGATCAGAGCCAGAAGGTATAGCTCGATTTACCGGTCAATCTACGTTCCTACCCTCACCGATGGTCATGAGCTTTGGGTAGTGACCAAAAGAACGAGATCATGGATACAAGCGGCCAAAATTTGTTTTCTCCTCAGGGTGTCTAAGCTTTCCATTAGAGATAGGGTGAGAAGCTCGGTCATCCAGGAGGGGCTTGGAGTAGATCCGCTGCTCCTCCACATCGAGAGGAGCCAGTTCAGGTGGCTCGGGCTTCTGGTTAGGATGCCTCCTGGACACCTTCCTGGCGAGGTTTTCCAGGCGCATCCAACCGGGAGAAGAACTAAAGGAAGATCCAGGACACCCTGGAGGGACCATGTCTCATGGCTGGCCAGGAAACACCTTGGGATTCCTCAGAGGAACTGGTCCAAGTGAGTGGGGAGAGGGAAGTCTGGGCCTCCCTGCTAAGGCTGCTGCCCCTGCGACCCAACCCCAGATGAAGTGGCTGAAAAAGGATGGATGGATGGATGGATGGATGGAATAAGTTCTATTGGGTTCCATTATTGTGGGGTGACGGTGGCACAGGAATTAAGTGCTCACCCCGTAATCAGAAGGTTGCAGGTTCAAGCCTCACTCAGTCTGTCACTGTTGTTGTGACCTTGGGCAAGACACTTAACCCCCCTCGCCTGCTGGTGGTCAAAGGGACCAGAGGCGCCAGTGCTCTGCAGCCTCGCCTTTGTCATTGCGCCCCAGGGCAGCTGTGGCTACAATGTGGCTCATATTCACCAGGGTGTGAATGTGTGTGTGAATGGGTGAATGACTGATTGTGTTGTAAAGTGCCTTGGGGGGTTCTAGGACTCTAGAAGGTGCTATATCACATACAAGCCATTTCATCGGACCTCCTGATTAATGCTCTCTATTTGGCCGAGAGCGAAACTCCTGCACCCCGGGATCTCTTAGCTGCAAAATATAAAAGTTGATGTTTAGATGTTCACTTAAAAAAAATCCCATTTTTTGTAAATGCAAGCTTCTTTTGTGGCCCTTTGAGCGCATCTTTTTCACTGCCCGTTGCTTTGATTTGACAGTTTAGTTTTATATTGCTTGTTTTATGTCCAATTTGAAAGTAGCATAACAACGGCTAACTCCTGAAGTTACATGTGATGACATGAGGCATAAATCTTTGGATTGTTTTACTCACAGGCCTTTTGTCTTTGCTTATTCACATCCTACTGAAACCCCCACAGGGGGTGAAGAACAGCGTGTAGAGTAGAAATGCATTAAGGCAGGAGGAACATCTTCCTTACTAAGGACTTTTTAGTTAGGCCACAGTGATTAATATAGAAAAAGGTGGCGGTGTACACATTTTCTATGGCTTTGTAAGAAAACACGAGTAAAGATAAAGTACTCCAGTAATCTACTGACCTGCATAAACATTAAAAACAAAGCACACACACCACCTTAAAAGCTCGGTCCACAAAAAATGTGCACACACAATTCATAAAAACACATACTGTCTTCTGTCTTAGCTGAATCAGGGAAAGCAGCCTGATGTTTTCTCACAGGTACTCTCATCAGCACCGAATTCCCCTCTAGACTCCGACGTAGTGGGGGCGACATGTTGAGCCACTTTCTTTCTTTGTTTTCTCATTTCAGCTAAGTTTATATAGAGGTCGGTTTTCAAGTCCGTGTTGTTTTTATCTGCTAACTTCAAAGTACCTTAAATCTCCATTTTTTTTTTCAAATAAACTCTAATCTGCATAAATATTTATTTAACACACATTTTCTCACATAAACTGGTCTTTCCTCATTACTCAAAAGGCACAGTTGAATGTGGGAGTTGAGTTTCTGTGGGGTCTGAGATAGCGCACTACGTATGTGATGTCCATGCATATGCCTGTCTTTCATGTTGTTAATTGTGGCCGTGTGTGCCTGTGGCCACTAGCCACACACGTTCTCCTGCTGTGCTTGAAGGCATCGTGTAGGTGGTGTGTGTGCGCTTTGTTTTGCCTTTGATGTGAGGAATTCATACTGCACACAAACTGCTCAAAACAAAACATGTTGTCCATCCTGTTCGCTGTCATCAATGAAAGTTTGTTCTTATCCCTGAAAGGGAATGTAGATCAGGATCACACAGTTATAGAGTGTTAATCCATCCAGGAAAACTGCTCCAAAAGCTTCCAGGTTGCAATCTACTTGGTAAGGAGCACAGGTAACAATTTCAAGCTGTACAGGAAGGAGGCGTCAGACTCATGCAGTAAGAAAACTCATGTCAAGATGCTAAGTTTAGCATGAAATCATGGGAGGATGATGCAGGGGAGTCAGTGCAGTTAAAAAAGGATAAGCAGTCACCGCATGAGCAGCATGAATGATCAGAGGAGTGAGAGGAAGAGAGGCTTGTCAGATTATTTAAAATGCTGATACTGATCAGCTGAGGGGTTTTGCATCTTCAGAGCTCTGCACAAACTCACACGGTGTGCTGGAGATTCACTCGTCTCCTCATCTCTCGTTTTGCTCCAACTTCTTTCTGCATCTTCGGATTTTATTTCAAATGTGTATACCACACTGTATGTGAACTGGACATCTCACTGAGGGAGAAAACGACTTTGTCTGAGGATATATTCAAGGAAAGAGAAGATACAAACATCAAGGATACAAACAAAAACCGAAAGAAATCTAGAATACTGATTAGACAAAATCCCATAATCCAAGCAGCTAATTGGTTGATTGGGTTCTTTATACACCAAGCCAAAAATTGGCTATCGGTAACATCTGGAGCATCTGTGAACATCTGTCTCGTAAACGTAATAAATTGGCTCTGTCAGTGAGAGAGATAGCTCTTACGGTGGTTGAGCATCGTGAATAGACTCTGTTCAACAATTATTTGGCTTTTTTTACTTGCTATGTTTCCACAACACATTAGTTTTGATGTAAATGTGGGTTTCAGAGCCTTACTACATTTAAACACAACAAATCTGAGTTTGAATAATCTCAATAATCAGTTGTGCACTACATGGTAAAGTTCATTTATGCAAAAATATCTTTTCCCCCTCCATTTATGAATAGTTTTATCATTTTTATATTCTTCCTGTCTAAGGACCAATGGGAGGCCTGCCTTCTTGCATCAGAGATACAGTAGATTTCATCCTTTACTTACATCCTTTGAAAAGAGTTTCAAGCTTTCTTTGCACGTTTAGTTTACTGTTTTATTTTTAGGAAGATCATTTACAGTTTTATTTGTTGCTCTGATGTGACAAAAATATTTTAATCAGTTTTAGGGCTGCATGATGGCGTAGTTGGTTTCACAGGTTTGAATCCCAGCTGCAACCCGTTCTGTGTTGTGTTAGCATGTTCTCCTCATGCAAAGGTGGGTTTTCTCCAGGTACTCTGATTTCCTCCCACGGACAAAAAAATGCACGTTAAGTTCCCTGAAGATTCTAAATCATCCCGCAGTGTGAGTGGTCGTGTGTCTCGTGTGTCGATGTGATGTGTCAGTTTTTAGCTTTAGAATTATAAGCCCAAAGCGAACTGTTTGTGAAGTCCCGACAAAGGAAATTACCATAGACACCCCCCCCCCCCCCCAAGAAAAAATACAAATTTTTAAAGCTTTTTTCTCCTACCCATTTTGCCCCCCCCCCCCCCCCCTTGTGATGTCACCCTGAGCAGTCGCCCAGGTCGCCCATGTCAAAAACCGCTACTATGCACACATGTTAATGCTGTAGGAGTAGCAGCTCTACTTTGAGCCCCTTCTGGATATTAGCGCTCATCAGGGGGATGGGTGGGCTTGGCCAGTAACAGCGCCCCGAAGTGGCTCATTCTGGAAAGTGCTGAAAACGTCAAGAGTAAAGCTGCTGTGTTTTTGTGCAAAGACCTTCATAAAAATGTTTAGGAGAGGCTCTAGGATATTGTAACTTAAAAAGCTATATTAAAGTTATATTAATCTTAAGATTTTTTACAAGAACCTGTTCATAGGTTCTGAAGTTACACAATGAAACATTAGTTACAAAGTGAGGGAGCACAGAGAAAGATGGGGCTGCTACCAAACCCAGAGTCTTTCTCCCAGTTTGGTTTAAAATAAAAGTGTTCAAGTCGTTTTTTCAGAGAGCTGCTACAGTTCTAAACCATAGAAGGAAAGGATGCATTCATTTGTACTGAGTCGTAACTGCGTTGCTAAAAAACGTTAACACATCAGATGAAGTTACATACTGTACTAACAGAAGCTTAGTTGATAACCACGCCTTCTTGCTTTTTAATGACCTTCTTCTCTTTTGCTCACTTTTCTCTTTCTTGAAGTTTAGTCCATCTTTTTATAGCTTGTGGGTCTCAGTTTGAACAGTGCTACTATGGTAACAGCAGGGGAGTGGGTGTTAGCAGCTAATCCTGTTTGGGTGTCATGGTGACATTGCTATGGCACCCAGCAGAAGAGCTCCGTCCCTTTAACCATATTTCATCAGTAAGGATTTGGTAGGTTAGAGGGTGAGGTGCTGGGTTTTCTCACAATCTGGGTTTTGTTCAAACCCGTCACAGTTCAGAGTTTCTGTAGACAGAACGCTTTAGTTTAGCCCAGAATGAAAAATGCCAAATAAAAACCAAAAAAGTAAATAAATAAATAAAACTCCAGATCTCAGTTTCTTTCCCTGCTAGAGTAACCTGTAGAATCTCTACTTAGAGACAGTTATCAATTCCAGGTTCCATTACAGACAAATTACCCATCATTTGCATTCAAATTCACACCTTTGTTTAGATTTTTTCACGTTATACATAGAGACACAATTGTCAGCATTTTCCCCGCTGTACCTCCGTTTCAACATTCCCACTGTGTTGTTCCGGTCTCGCTCCAGTGGACATTAACCAGAGGCGGGGTGGGAAATGATGGAGCAATTCTTAACAAACAAACATTCACCGACACGGTTCTCCCTGCCCTCAGTGGAGAGAAGGAGCCGAGTGTTTGGTTCTGATAGGACCAATTCACTATGGACAAACCACATGGGGGATGCAGAGAGAGAGAGAGAGAGAGAGAGAGAGAGAGAGAGAGAGAGAGAGAGAGAGAGAGAGAGAGAGAGAGAGAGAGAGAGAGAGAGAGAGAGAGGCTGATGTTTTCTTTCAGTTCCTGTCCAGATGAAAGAAAGCAGAACGTGCAACCGATTCAGGTTCTCAAGGAGTCAGTTGTTAGTATTTTATGGAGGTTTAAGCAGATCAGTGCAGCTTTTTTTAATGTTGTAACCTTGCTAGAATTGTTATGTGCTCTTACTTTTTAAGGCTTTTGAATTATTTTGTGCTCTCAGCTGTTGTCCTCAAAAATAGCCATGCACCCTCTGCCTTTTTAAAACTTTCTTTTACACTTTTTTGGTCCCTTGTTGCACTTTCCTATTTAGCTGGAAGAAACTGTCCTAATTGTGACTTCATTTACTGACCCATTCATGTGCTGCACAACTTGGTTTACTTGATTTCTATTTTATCCATTTTTTAATCCATTTATTTTATGTTTTTGAGAACAAATCAGGGATCTCGAGTACTGATTTTGGCTTATTGTTAAAAAACAGAAGGAGTCACTGAGTAATTTATGTATTTATGTTTTATAAATTGACTTCTGAAGAGTCGAAATGGCTGTATTGTTCCTGTCTTCTAAATTAAAATTTATTTCTGCTTCACTTAACTCCACTTAATAAAGGAAATGAACTGACCACACACAGTTATTGTATTTTTCTGTGTAAAATATGGAGAGGTACATATCAGTTAAATGAAATGCAATGTAATCAGTCCTTTTTTCAAGTGTGGCAGCAGCACATATCCTGGTTTCTGAATCTCAATTTGCAATCATCAAGTTTGTGACGAAGAGAGCTGTTGTACATATTGAATCTCTTGTGGAAATCTTTAGTATTCATTCTGCCGGCAAACGTCAACACGTGTTTGTTGTGAGTACATGGTTTGTGAGCTTCAGACTCAGCTGGTGTGTGTGTGTGTGGAGGTGTCATCAGATTGTAACTCTGATGTTTGAAACTATCTGGTGAATGATGATGTTCTTTTAATGTTTCAATACCTCCATTTGTTCTTGTCCCTTTACCCTGCCTTTCACTCTCCGTCGTCTGATTCACTAGCTACATGATGAATTCAAAAGGCAAATCAGATGACTCACACACACACACACACACACACACACACACACACACACACACACACACTTGTTGTGCAATGAGTAGGATTATAGTAGTTTATCTAGTCCTGACAGTTCAGGAGTCAGCAGTAAATGGTAAATGGTCTGTATTTGATATAGCGCCTTCTAGAGTCCTGGAACCCCCCAAGGCGCTTTACAACACAATCAGTCATTCACCCATTCACACACACATTTGTGGTGATGAGCTACAATGTAGCCACAGCTGCCCTGGGGTGCACTGACAGAGGCGAGGCTGCCGAGCACTGGCGCCACCGGTCCCTCCGACCATCACCAGCAGGCAACGTGGGGTAAGTGTCTTGCCCAAGGACACAACGACAGCGACAGACTGAGCGGGACTCAAACCAGCAACCTTCCGATTACGGGGCGAGCACTTTACTCCTGTGCCACCGTCACCCCTCTGCAGTGATCTGTGTGTTTGCGTGTCGCTTCACTGTGTCTTTATTTTTACCTTTGCATGTGAGTCACCTGTGTGTTTTATCTCTGTGAATGTGTGTGTGGATGGAAATTAATCCCTAAATCAGGACTGGCATGGTGAGTGAGTGTGTGTGTGTGTGTGTGTGTGTGTGTGTGTGTGTGTGTGTGTGTGTGTGTGTGTGTGTGTGTGTGTGTGTGTGTGTGTGTGTGCGTGTGTGTGTGTGTGTTTTCAGCATCCGTCTCCCTGCGTGGTGAGGCAGGAGAGTCGTGATAAGTCAGACAACACACACAGCAGAACGCAGAGCTGCAGAGGGTTGTACGATACAACGAGAAGACGAAAGGTTAGCTGGAATGGAGGGATGAGTAAAAGAACAAAAACATGAATCTCTCGTTATTTTATTTTCTCCTGATTTCTCTACTCCTCCTTTCTCAAGGGTATAATTTATCTCAGATCAGATGTTAACTAGCATATGCAAAAAGACACATCCTTGTACTCTCACACACGCACATAAAGAAACACACAGCCTGTCTGTATGAGATGATTTATGCTTCCATGTTCTTTGTTTTCAAACCAATACTCTTCTGTCTGTTTTACTTCCTGGTTCATTCTTCTCACTGTTTCTGTCATCTTCTAATTATTTAAGCTGTAGGTTTTTTTTTTACACTTTTAGTCTTTATTTTATTTTGTATTTTCTTTAAATTGTCTCTTTTAGATGATGGATGTACGAGTACATTTGACAATAATGGATGTAAAGATCACGATGTGTGTGATCTGGCTCAGATATGATGTGGGATCAGTTTCAGTTCTCATAACTGAGAGCAGGAGAAGCTGCTGAATGAACTGATTGATTGTGCAGAAAGCTGTTGATTTCTGACATACTCAAACGGAAGTAATCACATCATCC
Source organism: Nothobranchius furzeri (assembly GCF_043380555.1). Lineage (NCBI taxonomy): Eukaryota > Metazoa > Chordata > Actinopteri > Cyprinodontiformes > Nothobranchiidae > Nothobranchius > Nothobranchius furzeri. Next base: position 47,577,926 of record NC_091741.1, on the reverse strand, counting down.
CAGTTTTGACTCATCTACATAGCTGCCCGTGACCTTCAGGGTGCGATTCAAGATTCTACTCTGTCTATAAGGCATTGAATGCCTCGCACCCTCCTAGTTATCAGAGCTGCTCACACCCTATGTGCTGGTGGGCTCTCTCTAGTCAGCTGTCCACTTGCTGCTGAGGACCCCCAAAATTAACTGTAAAGTGAGCGGGGAGCAGGCTTTTTTTCATGTTGCATTTGTTCTTTGGAATTCCCTCCCCATCTCCATATGACAACCTCTCTTCAAGTCAAGACTGAAGACTCATTTCTATGACTTGACTTTTGGAGTAAGTGTGGCAAGGTGGAGAAACGAGGGCCCGGTCGGGATTCGATCCCCAGACTCCCGGGTGAGAGTCATACGCTCTAACCAGTCAGCCAAAGGGACATCTCCTTGGCCAAGTAGCCAGGGCGCATGATCAATCGGGACATTGTGACAGGACGCTGACACTGTCACATCTGACCATTTTTATGCTTGTTTGAACTGTTTTGCATAGTTTTATTGGTTGTTTCACTTGTTTTTACTGCTTGTTCTTATTAATTTTTTTATTGAACGGTTTCAATTCTGTTTTATTATGACATTCAGTAAGGTGCTTTGGTCAGGTTTCACGCTGTGTTGAAATGCGCTGTTACAAATACATTTGTATGGTGTGGTATGGTTTTATGTATTGCAATGTGATGTGTTATGGTACGGTATGGTATGGCATGGTGTGGTGTGGCGTGGCGAGGTATGGTATGGTATTGTATGGTATGGTGTAGTATGGTATGGTATGGTACAGTGTGGTATGGTATGATTGTTTTATTATTATCCCACAATAAAAAAAAAGCTTCACAAAAACTAGTTTGTTTGTTTAGGTTGAGATGAAAAGAGAGAAAACCGATAAAAAGTTAAACGAAACTAAGACTTCACTTCCTGCAGGAGCTTATTGTTTCTTTCCCTCATTTTCATCTTTGAATGGAATAAGTATACATGGAAACTTAAAAATCTCCTGTTTTGTGTATTTTTGTGTTTTGTTTGTTCCATCTTCTATTATGCTGCAATTATATATATACATATATATATATATATATATATATATATATATATATATATATATATATATATATATATATATATTGCTTGTTTGTTTCATTCATGCTGTACTTATGTTTATCATTTACTAGTAGAAATTTTATTTGACCCTTAAAACAGTGGAATCTCCAAAAATGATTTAGGTTTTTTTCGTATTTTATTCCTTTTGTGGGACCAATTTCACCGGGTGAAATATAAAAAAGCAGGTCAGCAGACAGAAATGATTTCCAGTATATCTGACTTTACACAGAACACGGCAGAGCTTTAAGATCCTTTCTCAAAACATTCTCAGCAGCAGGTTTTGTGGAGAGAAGAGGGTGTCCTCTTCCTGATCATCTATGAAAAGCTGATAGCTGGGTGTCCTTAGTGAAGGGCAAAGTGTGAGAGTGGAGAATTGAGATTCCTCCTTTATGGTTGTTAGCTGTGGTGAACTCTCAAGAGGAGTGTTATGTGCTGAAACAAGATGTTCTGTTGGTACTGTGGCTCCTCTAAGAGTAGTCAGCTTGGATTAAATGTATTTTATTGTAGTTCATGTGAAACCACTGGAGTGACCCCTAACTCAATCAGAAAAAGTATGATGGAATCATTTGGTGCATGTGCAGCATTTTTATGACACACACTATCCTAAAGTTGTTAAACAAATGTTTTTAAGTTTGCAGAATTGAGAACATGGATGAAGGTAAAGCTCTTGTTGAGGCTGCAACAGCATTTTTTTAAGTGTTTCATTTTGAGGTGTTGTCTTACGGAATGTACACCATAGAACTACAAAGCAAAGCTCTCCAATAACCAAGGCACGTCCTATACATGTTGGTAGTCTTGTAGGAAGAAGATCACAAGTTTGAATCTCAGCTGCTGCCTTTCTGTTTTCTCCATGCACACATGGACTTTCTCCAGGTATTCTGGCTTCCACCTACTGGCTATAAAGACGGGCTGATTGGAGACTCTAAATTGTCCACAGGTGTGAATAATTGTTTTTCTCTGTGTGGCCCAGTGAAGAAGAAGAAGAAGAAGAAGAAGAAGAAGAAGAAGAAGAAGAAGAAGAAGAAGAAGAAGAAGAAGATGAAGATGAAGCAGATGAAGATGAAGATGATGAAGATGATGAAGATGAAGAAGATGAAGATGATGAAGATGAAGAAGATGAAGAAGATGAAGATGAAGAAGATGAAGATGAAGAAGATGAAGATGAAGATGAAGATGAAGAAGATGAAGATGAAGATGAAGATGAAGAAGAAGAAGATGAAGATGAAGATGAAGAAGATGAAGATGAAGATGAAGATGAAGATGAAGAAGATGAAGATGAAGATGAAGAAGAAGAAGAAGAAGATATCATTTCTATAGCACCTCTCAAGATAGAAATCACCAGGTGCTTCACAAAAACAAAAAATGTAAAAATATAAAAAATAATTTTGAAAATGGTTAAAATTATATTTAAAATGAGCAAAAAAATAGACAATTGTGATAAAAAATGTAAAGAAAGAGAGAGAGTGAACAGGAAAGAGGCAAATCAGTGGATCCTGAGGAAGGTGGAATAGGTGGGGAGAGCAGAATAAAGAGAGAGTGGTGAAGAAGGTCATACAAAAGCCAGCTTGAACAAGTGAGTCTTCAGCTGCTTTTTAAAGGAGTCCACTGAGTCCACTGATCTCAGGCTCAGGGGTTCCAGAGTTCCAGAGTCTAGGGGCCACAGCAGCAAATGATCTGTCACCTTTGGTCTTTGGTCTGTGATGGACTGGTGACATGTCCATGGTGTCCACCACCTCACGTCCGGTGACTTTTGAAGATAGGCAAAAACTCAGTGACCCTGGTAAGGATGAAGCAGATAAGATGGATGGATGGTTTGTAATTGAGACTAAGTCTTTGGTAACTTTCCATTTATTCCCATGCTTGAGTTTTCAAACATGGCTTTGATAAAGTAAATGCATGATAAATGGATTGTATTTGATATAGCGCCTTCCAGAGTCCTGGAACCCACACATATTCACACCCTGGTGGTGATGAGCTACATTGTAGCCACAGCTGCCCTGGGGCACACGGACAGAGGCAAGTCTGCCATACACAGCCACCACCAGCCCCTCCGAACACCACCGGCAGGCCAGGTTAGTTAAGTGTCTTGCCCAAGGACACGACAGCAACAGACTGAGCGAGGCTTGAACCTGAAACCTTCCGATTATGGGGAAAGCACTTAACTCCTGTGCCACCTTCTTCCCACACAAACAGAAGGGGGCTGAGCACACATCCCTGTGGGACTTCAATGCAGCAGAACAGAACGGAGTAGAGGAAATGTTGATGTCAAACCAGAGCGTTTCAATTTGCAGTTAAAATGTGTGGGAATTAAAGAAAACTGACTTCACAAAGTTTTTGTCCATGGGAAATCTAACATTAAATGCTAATTTGACAGAACTCTGATTTGTATTTTCAACATGCGTGAAGTTTGGAAGCAAATGAGATGACGTGTTGTGGATTAAGGTCCGGAAGTGAAGCTGGGATACTGTTTGTGTCATCGTAAAAAAACAATGCACTCCAACTGTGGTAAAAAGGGTAACAGAATGAGACATTGCCTTTTCCACTTAGGTCATTTGAGGCAATCAACTTTTGGCGAGTTTTAAGAGGCTGTATTATTTAACATCACTGCAGCTTGCACAAGTGCATGAGCAGACATTTTCACAGATAAACAAGGACTCTGTTGTTAATATATACATGTGTCCCCATACTTTAGACACACAACAGGAAGTCTACATGCTGACAGAAGAGCAGTAATTAGGACTATGTGCTGTGGATATTCTTGGTACAGTACTGATCAGTGTCATCTGTCTTTGTGTGGGAAAAAAAAAAGTCTGCTGCTGCCGCTGCTGCTGTAGCCCGCAGTTTCCATGGTAACCCATCAGAACCCATCCTGGTTTCTATGGTAACTTCTGGTTGGCACCCACAGAGATTGAGAGAAAGAGAGATGAGGGAAGAAAGAGAGAGTAGGTGAAGAAAGAAGGAAGGAGTATAACAAACAGTGGGATCAAGAAAGTAACAAAATTGAGAGATAAAGTATCAGCAAGAGAGAGAAAGATGAAGACAACGCGTAAGGTTTTTTAACAACTTTAGTGAAAACACAGTTGTCTGTGACTTTAGCAAATCTAGCAAAATATATCTCTTCACATTTTTGGTGTAATAAGTTACTCTTGGTAAAGGCAGCACAGTGCCAAGAGGATAATGTCGAAACATTGAGGTTTACACCTTCTGGTTGGTTAGGATCCTTGTCTACTCCAGTGCATTTGTTTTATGGAAGCACTTGGGTTTGTTGTCAGTTTTGAAAGAATTGAAAACTATATTAACTTGTGTTTGTGGCTGAGTTTGACTGGCCCTCTGCTGGGCTGACATCCTGTCCAGGTGTATTACGCATCTCACTTGATGAGAGTTTGGCAAAATTGCAATCTGCTGCAAGCCTCAAGATGACAAAGCAAGTTTAGACTGTTCACTCTCACCAGGAAAATTTGTGATCAAAACATTTATCCACACTGCCAAATGTTGGTCCTTTTCATAATCTAAAAATGTTTGAAGGGAATAGATTGGTAAGCTAGTGTTTTGTAAAGGCAAACATCCCTGTCACAAGGCAGGAACTCTCAACTATAACTTTTAAATTGTGACAAACTGTCAGTTTGTTGTATAAGAGTTCCCAGAATCATGGCTTCCAACATACTGTGCGTTCATCTTATGATTAATTAGAGCCAAACCAATAATTTCAGTTGTTGTTATTATCATATTGCAAACATCAATATTGTCTGGCTGTAGTCATGCTGGATCTCTGAGGGAGACCACAGAAACACCGCAACTCTCTTTCTTGATGCCACTTCACTTTGGAGTTGCTCAACCAAATTTTTCTTGCTGAAAATGGCTGGAAAAACTCCATTAGCTTTTGGTTAGCATGTAGCTAATGTCCCGCTAATCTCTGGCTCCCAGATATCCTCAGTCAGCTTACCTAGTTATGATTTCGTTATTAAGCAGACTGGAGGTCCCTTTACTTTGGAGTCGCTCTATTGCGATTTTCTTGCTGAAAACGTCCGGAAAAACTCTGTTAGCTTTGGGTTAGCATGTATCTAGTGTCCCGCTTATCTCCGACCGTGGAGCAAGAGCTGACGTAAAAGGCCATGGTGACCGGTTATGATCGCAGAGTTGTAATTTAACAGTCCCAGATCATATTAGATCTCCACAGACAATCAGCATGACTACAGCCTTGCATGGGAGCCAGTCTGCCATGTGGGTGGGATACCCTGGTCCAAGGAGCCCTTCTTAGCTTCTTTGTTGTTGTTCCAACCATCAGTTCCAACCCTGTTCAAAACGTAACAGCCCCGCCCTTAGCTCCGCCTCTTTCCCATTTTTGGATTGTCTGGGCATGGACAGAACCTGTGACATGGTCAAAAAGGCATCCTGACCAGATGCCCGAGCCAACTCTACTGGCTCCTCTCGATGTGGAGGAGCAGCCAATCTACTCCGAGCCCCTCCCGGGTGACCGAGCTTCTCACCCTATCTCTAAGGAAGAGCCCAGCCACTCTGCAGCTATACATAAAAATATAAACGACACATTGTGCAAAGCCCAAGCCTTTTACTGTCATTTTGTGACATTTAGCATCATGGATTAAAGTAACTGTGAGCAGTTTCCTGGTCCTCATCCTACTGGGTAAAAGTGAAACAACCACTGTTATAAACTACCCTGCGGTAGCTAGTGCTAACAACAAGCTAACACTAACATGATCCATCTAATATTAAAATAAACCAAAAAATGAAAAGATCCACACTGTTAGACAAAAGATATTATCACTTACAAGTCCAGTAGCAACACAGCCAGGTCACCATCAGTCTGTAATTTTGAAGCCTCCTTTAACTCCCTCAAACTAGTGTAGGCCATGCCGATAATCACTTCAGTTTTAGCTCTTTTCTTTGCCTCCAAAGATATTACTTTCTTACTTTCACTTCTAGGCTCCACCGTGATGCCAACAGACAATGAGAATGTTAACTGCTAGCATTACAGCTAACAGCCATAAAGCAGATAAAGAGCAACCCCTGGAAGACCTACCTGCTCCACAAAACTATTCATGCAGTTTTTGGTCAGCAGAGGGGTGCAGAGTGGTGTCAAACATGAAATTGGTCAAATTTCTAACCCCACAACCACTCAGATCAACGTTAAAGCTCTAGTTTAAACTGTCACCACTGGTACATGTTTTTAGATTTGGTTGGTTTACATTCATTCTAAATAAGCTGGTGTTTAGCTTGTGTCAGCCCAGTAAGAGTTCGTTGTTGGTTTAAATCCCAGAGTCTGGTGAAACATTTCATTTTTACATAGACAGGACATTTTCATTATACCTGACATTTTTTGTTGTGCTTTTGTTACTGTCAAGGGAAATTGAAAACTTGCATTTTACAAGAATTGTTGCAATGTGAATGTTGTTCTGTACTTTATTTAAATCATCAGTTTGATATGCTTTTGTACCATTTCTCATGTTTCCCACACTTTGTGTCAGAGGCCAGGGCAACTCTTTATACTCTGCAGAGCTGTGCAGTACACAAACTCTTCTCACAGTAGCACAGGCAGAGAAAATTAAATGTTGTCACGACGGCTTTGACAAGTAGAGAAGGTTTTTCTTCTTTACATCAGGATATAACATGGGATTAAAAACACAGATGAGATTGTGGTTCTTCTTCACCTGAGAGTGCTTGTATACAAAAAGCTACAAAATACAAAAATAACTTATTACTAAAAGCTGTCTGTATTCAAATACAATCATACACTACAAATATACTTTTGAAATTAAAAAGTGTCTTTACAATATAATAATAGAGACAATAGTGTGTTTATTGATGTTGTTTCAACTGAACTTGTTGCTTCTTCCAAACAGCAACAAAAGTCATTAGTAAAAAAAAATGATCAAAAAAGGTGAAATCTTCTATCTTACACCATGATTCCCAGTTAGAGCAGTTTCTAAAGCTTATAATGTGTGCTGTTTTATGACTGCGTGTATAAAAATGCTCAGTTCTGCTGCTTTTTACCTGCCTGTTTGGGTTGTAGACACACTGAAGAGGCACATCTTGCAATAAAATATATCTTTGAAGTGCTTTGTGTCCTCATGGATGAGTAGCTGGCACAGTGTGTTCAAAGTACATGACAGTCACACACACACACACACACACACACACACACACACACACACTGACGATGATGTGTCTGTTGCATCTTTCAAAAGCAGCTTAATGGCTAATCCCGTCTTGCAGCACACAAAAACACAGAAGGTCATCACAAATGGAAACATTGTCTGCTGTATTGTAGAATGTCAATACTGTAATCTGATTGGTCTGGTTGATGGATAGGTGGTTTGGTTGACCTATCACAGTTAACTCAATTATTGCTCCCACATACTCACCTTTTGGTCGTTCCGTCTGCCTTCCTTTCCCTCTCTGTCTCTTTAGTCTGGCTCACTTCCTCACACTTGTTCCTCTTCTCTCTCAGTCTCTCATCTTTTATCTCTCATTTCATTCCTGTCACTAACCAAATTAGTCATGCCCCTTATGGATTTTTCCCTTTATGGGTCTGTATGAATGGAATGAAAGAAGGATGGGAAGTGTGTGTTTGTGTGTGTATGTGTGTCAGGCTAAGCTGTTCCTACCAGATGTTTCTCTTTGTTTTATTCTTCTGAGCGCCACACTGTCTGCCTGTCACCGGCAGATACGCAGCTTGGGTGTGTGTATATCTGTGTTTGTTTGAGAGAGGGAGAGTGATGGGGAGCTTTTGTGAGAGGGAGGATGTGTGTGTGTGTGTGTGTGTGTGTGTGCGTGTGAGTGTCTGTGTGTATATGCGAGCCTTTGTGAGATTAATTACTTCCACAAGTGCATTCTTTGTGATGGAGGGTCTGCAGGACGCATGATGAATGTGTAAAAAGTATCCACCCTAGAGA